>NC_056739.1:1983268516-1983473516 GCF_019279795.1 Protopterus annectens
AAAGTCAGTGTGCTAAACCGTCACAGCCCTTAAGGCCAAACAACATGTCAGACACACTTGTAATAGGTGACTCCATAGTCAGACACACTGACGTCCCGCTCACCAGACTGAACAAGGAAAAGGTCACAGTAAGCTGCCTGTCGGGAGCTAGAATCCGCCACATAACACAAGCACTCGGGTCACTCCACAGCAAGTACAAATATGACTCAGTCATTGTACATGCTGGTGTGAACGACCTGAGACGTACCTCCCTGGACTACATGAAAGGAGACATAGAGGAGCTCTCTGATTATGTAGCCCAGGCTGGTATGACCCTGACCCTGAGCAGCATCTTACCCTCACCAAGAATGATGCTACAGTACAAAGACAGAATGATCAGTTTTAACAATTGGCTTAATTACTGGTGTCATTCTAAGGGGATCCAATGTCTGTCTGCTTGGGATGACATGCTCGACAAGCCACGCTGCTTCGCAAGGGATGGCTTGCACCTGTCACCCCTGGGCTTCTGGATATTGGCCAAGGCTCTTGTCACCCCCATAGTGCCTTTTTTATGCAAGGCTCAAATGACAAACCTACCTCCCTAGAAAACACAAGTGGAAAAAAACTAAGGGTAATGCTGCTCAATGCCAGAAGTCTAAACCTCAAGATGCACGCTCTCGAAGCTCTCCTCAGTATGGAGAACATCGATGTCTGTGCAGTGACTGAAACCTGGTTCAAGGCTCCTGAGAGCATCCCAGCACTATCAGGTTTTACCTCATATCATGCTCTCCGGCCCCAAAACTTGGACTGAACCACAAAAGGAGGGGGAGTATCCATATTCATCAAAGATACCCACACCTCCAGGTTAGTGGCAACGCACGAAGCATCGGAGACCATCCAGGTGCAACTAACCATAGGCAAAACTGCCTTACAGTTTGTAGCATGCTACAGACCACCCTCTCAAACTCAGGAACTCCACACAGCCTTCCTGAAGACACTGGAGAATATGAATGTCTCTCCAAATACCATCATATTGGGAGACTTCAACTACCCAAACATAGACTGGGAACATTAAAGCCCCAACACCCTAGCCCAAAGGTTCCTAGAATTCATAAACTCAAATGCGATGGAACAACTAGTCACCATTCCCACAAGAGGAGACAATATACTAGACCTGATCATCACAAACATGGGGACAAAATGCTCCACACCGGAAGCATATCCCTCATTGGTAAGATCAGACCATAAATTAATCTCACTGGAAATCCACATCCTGCCCCCACCCCCTGCACAAAAGACCACAGTGAAGAACTTCTCAAAAGCCAACTTCACACTTCTTAAGACTGAAGTGGTATCCTTCATGGCTCCTGGGCCAGTGGAAACCACAACCCACACTGCTGAATCCTTTACAAATGCCTTCTACGGGCACCTTCAAGAATGCATGGATCATGCAATTCCAAATAAAACCAAGACCCATTCCCCCAAAGGCAGGCGCCCGGTCTGGTGGACCCCAGCCATAAACAAACTTTACAACAGGAGGAGGAAGCTACTACATGACAGAGCAAAATCCCTAAAAGGGAAGGCATCTCTGATCAGTACTAGCAAAAAACTACGATCACTCATAAAATCATCCAAGGCCAACTTTGCGAGAAAAATCGCAAAAGATACAAAAGACAATCACAAGGCCTTCTTTAGCTATGTTAGAAACCTGGGTGGAAACTCCCAGATATGCTCAGAGTTAGTCCAAAATGACACAAAATACACTGAACCCACTGACATTGCCAACATTCTGGCAGACAAGTTCAGTGCAAATTTCTCCTCCCCCTCCCCCCCAAAAGGAGAAATAACTATCCCAGCAGAGTGTAGCCTCCCAAACATCTCAGATGCCCAGGTGAGAGCCGCTCTCTCTAAAGCTAAAAACACAGCATCAATGGGACCGGACGGTGTCCCGGGCTGTGTGCTACATGAACTTCAAGTGGAACTAAACCCATACATAAGGCTGCTGTTTAATCTTAGCCTTACTACAGGATACGTACCCAGAGAGTGGCGTACGGCAACAGTGGTCCCACTTCACAAAGGCGGTGCCTCTACGGACCCTGGAAATTACCGCCCCATAAGCTTGACGAGCCTGGTCTGCAAAGCTATGGAGAGGATCATTATGGAACTCATAAACAAAGACATTGGGGACCTACAGACATTGGATCCTACCCAGTTTGGCTTTGTCAAGGGCAGATCCTGCCTTTTGAACTTGGTCGACTTTTTTAAAACGGTGACTAAGGCCATTGATGAGGGTAAGGCAGTTCACACAGCCTACCTTGACCTTGCAAAAGCCTTTGACACAATACCCCACTCGGGCATCATAGACAAACTCACCAGCCTAAATGTAAACCCATATGTCACAAGATGGGTTGCAAACTGGCTCAAGGACAGAACCCACAGGGTCAGAGTTGCTGGAGCTATGTCAGACTCTAAGCCGGTCACAAGCGGTGACCCACAGGGCTCAGTCCTGGGACCCCTCTTGTTCGGCATTTATTTTTCCGAGGTACAGGCAAACATAGGAGGATTGTGGCTGACAAAGTTCGCAGATGACTGCAAACTGGGCGCCATAATTGATACTCCAGCGGACACAAACATCCTTCAGAGAGGCCTCATAGAAACGGATAATTGGTGCCAGAGCCATGGCCTTAAGCTGAACGCCAAAAAATGTATAGTCATACTCTTTGGGAAAAACAAGGTACCCACAAATTACCACATAGGTGGTAATCTATTAAGTACGGAAGAGGTAATCAGTGACCTGGGGACCCAGGTTGACAGTAACCTCTCATTTGACACTCACATTGCCAAAGTGGTTAGGAAGACCTTCTATATTGCCCACCTTATCATGAAGGGTTTCACATCTAGATCAAGAGAGGTCATTGTGCCCCTATACTCTTCTATTATCAGGCCAATGATTGAGTACAATGCCCCATTTGGGATGTATCTTACCCGACACCTGCAGCAGTTGGAAAGACCCCAAATGTTCCTCACCAAGAGGATAAAGGGTCTTAAACATATGTCATATGCTGTCCGACTAAAAAAACTCCAGCTCTATTCAGTCGCATACCGCCTACTCAGAGGTGATGTGTGCCTGACGTACAAGGCCATGTCCAATCCGGAATTAATGGACATGCTCCACCTCAGAAAATCCAAATCCATCAGAGCCACGAGAGCAAGAGACTTAAACCTCAACACAGAAATAAATAGGATGTGCTGGAGGGACAGATTCATAACCCAGAGGCTCCCTACACTCTGGAACAGAATCCCAATCCATGTTAGGCAGAGCCCCTCACTAATCTATTCAAGAGAAATCTTGACGAGTGGATGGGAGATCGTAGGTTTACCCCGGGGGTCATCTCTGTGTCACTACTAGACAGAGACACAGTAAACTAAACCATAAATGGGCATAGTATTCTCATCCTAAGGGGTGGTGAAAGCCACACACACTCTGGCTAGGCTTATAAATGCCCTAGGGCAGATAGCCTAGTACGAACCTATGAACCTATATATATATATATATATATATATATATATATATATATATATATATATATATATATGCATAGATAGATAAATACATGCACACACACACACGTGTGTAGTGTATATACACAAACATACAGAAAAATGTATTAGTTTAATAATTGTTGCATGCTATTTACTACTGCAGATTCATTCATATTACAGATAATCTGATGGTAAATTGATCAAAGCATGTTTTGTAAGGCAAAGGCAAGCCCTGTCATTGGTGAAAAAAAAGAAGTTTTTTTGTTTTGTTTTGGGTTTTTTTTAAGTCAAGGCGGATGTTACTTGTAGTTCAAATTGACCATATGTGTTAATTAATTTTTTTTTAACTGGAAACTTTGCTGGATTCATTGCATCTTGCAGACAGTGATACTGACCAAATGAAATGCGACATGTGTGCAGTTTAGTACTGGATGTTGTTTTAATTGAAAAGCTAGTAACTAATGTGCATTTTAATGCATTTTCTTTGTTGTATAGTTCATTAAGAATGTATACTGTACAGCAAAGATTCTCGTCTTGGATATTAGTATTTAAAATCATGGGGATTTTTCAAAGATTGTTTTGCACTTTGAGATTTGCAGACTTCCTTCATTTAGAAACTATTGTAAATGAATTGTGTTTACCAGTGGTTGCAGTCTGTTTAGCAGCCTAGCCTGTTTGATGAAGCAGTAGCAGTCCATTTAAAGCAGTCTATAAAGCAAAATCCTGAAATTGGAAGTATCCGGGAGACTACACTGCAGCAAATTTGCCCACCCTTACAAAACAATCTTAAAAATACTGTATGGTATGGAAAAAAAACATTTGCTATAAACCTGTAAATCATTCCTGTGTAATTCAAATGAAGTTTAAAGAAAATCTTCAAGGAGATGGGGTCTGTGGCCATTCCATGTGTGCAGTTTACCAGGCATATTTGTAAAGAATACAATTATACGATGCTCCCCCACCCCATTTCTGTCCATGTGAGCATTTTGCCTGTTTGATATACTGTAATGTTGGGTCTTGCTACTCGTTAATGAGTGGCATAAATAAGGAAGGAGGTGAAACATGTGGGCTCACTTTAGACTGCTAAATTCTTAATCCATTTATTTGCTTCTTCTTAACCAAGAGAAAAAAATTGTGCTATCATAAAAGTGTTTGGAGATTTCATGGTTTGCTTTTCTACTATAAACATGCCACCTTTATTTTTTTTTCCTCAAGATCATTATGTATATTGATATACCCCTTTGGAATTTTCAGTAATGAATGAGGTTTTGTTTTTATTTCCTCTCATTTTCTAATATGTGATATTTCACATGCTGCAATGCAGATGTTCTTCATCTCACATTGCTGCAGTCCTTACTTATGGGTAGTCCGCTGTCCTCGGTCGGCCCGAATACCAAAGTATTAGGCTGACGTCGGTCATGGCGCTCAGAACTGACATCAGAGCGTCAGGGTATAAAAGCGCATGACCGACGTCATATCCTCAGTCTTTTTTGCCGCATGGTCCGATGCAGAAGCAGCGTTGCGAGTGCCGTTCGGCGTTCTGAAATTTTCGAATTCTGAGTTTCAGACCGAAACCAAGTTGGGCTAAGTACCCCGTTGGGGAATATTTTTGTTTTTTCTTGCCTCAGTTAATTCCGGATGTCAGAAAAAGTGAATAATTGTATTTCTTGTGGGAAACAGATACCGCATAGGGATTATCACTCTCTTTGCATTCCTTGTTTGGGACCGGACCACGACGTAGTCGGGTGTCGGTTTTGTGCTAGGTTTAATAAGCGCACTATAAAAAGAAGGTTAGATTGTGCTAGGTTAGTCTTTGGTAAGCGGTGTAATTATAATATGCCGTCGGATCCTCCGACGCCCGCTTCCACGAAGAAGCGCAAAGACAAATCCTTGAAACCTAGACAGGTTGATTCGTCCGTTTCGGACGCCGGTCCTGCAGAAGCTACAGTAGAGCAGGGGGTTCCGGCTGAAGTTTCTGTTGAGTCTCAGGGGGAAACTTTGATTTTGCAGGATGTGGCCTCCCAGGAGTCAGGTCAGGCTGAAGGGGCTTCTCAAGTTACTGTTCTCCCGTCTATGCCTAAGGTGGTTAGGCCTTCTGCTTCTATTACTAAGGCTTCTTCTAAGGGCAGGTCTGTTTTGCCTTCTTCTGGTGTCCCTCCAGGTACTTCTGGGTCTGTGCCTAAAAGCACATGCTTAAAATGGCAGAAGATTTGATTACTTTAATTAGAGGTTCTATGCCCCCTCCTGATAAGAGGCCCAGGGTGGAGCCAGAGTTGGAAAGTTTGGATCAGGCCTCTGATGACTCAGAGTCTTCTGCTGAAGATATTCTAGATTTTCCTCCTTATTCGGATTCTGATGCAGAGGATTCCACTCCTTCTGCTTCTCCTCCAGAGGATTTTTCATTTTCAGAAACTCTGCATTCCATGAGGGAGCATTTTAAGTGGGAAGGACAGGATTTCTCTGATTCAAGGAAGAGGCTTAGGGAATTCTTGTTTTTACCACAGCATAGACCCTTGGCTATACCTCCTGTTTTGGATGTTGTTCAAGATGTTTTCTCGGAGGCTTCCCTTAATCCAGATTCTTTGCCTCCTGCGCCAGTTAAACCGGACAGATATTACAGGGTGCCTGAGGCTTATAAATATCTGTATAAGAGTCCTAGGGCGGACCCAGAAACTATTAGTCAGGGGCCTAAGGGTGTTAGAGCCTCTGTTGTAAAGAATCCGGTTCCTCTGGATAAGGAAGCTAGAGCTTTGGATAGATGAGGTAAGAAGGTGTATACCTCTTCTACTTTAGCAATGAGGGCTTTAAATTGCCAGTTTCATATGTTGAAGTATCAGAATTTCCTCCTTTCTCAGCTAAAATCTAAAGTGGATGCTTTGGCAGAGGGCATAGAGTGTAAAGAATTGCAGGATTTAGTACATGTCTCTGAACAGGTGGGTAAGCATTCTTTGCAGTGTGGTTTTGATGCTGTGCAGGCCTCTTCTAGGGTGGCTGCCACTGGTTCAGTTCTTCGCAGGCACGCCTGGCTTAAGGATCAGAATTTGTCCGAGCATGTTAAAACTAGAATTCTGGATGCCCTTTACAGTCTGAAGTTTTGTTTGGTCCCCCTGTGGAGTCGGTTTTGAAGAAAATGGAGGACAAGGCTAAGTCTATGCAGACTGTTAAGGATTTTTTGCAGGTGCAACCTCCAAAGTTTAGTAGAAATTGGCCTACTAAGGGGTGGACCTACCCTTCTTCTGATTCTCAATCTAGGGGTAGATCTAGACGTGGCAGGGGCAGAGCTCACAGTACATTCAGGCCTAGAACTTGGAGTTCGCCTGCACAATCTGCAGGTGAGGGCAGGGGCCAATCCTTTCGTAAACAGGCCCAATGACCTGCATTTTCAGCTGCCAGATTCTTCTTGCCTGGCAGCTCCTTTGGGAGGAAAGTTAGCACTCTTCAAGCAAAACTGGCTTTTAGTCACCCAGGACAAATGGGTATTGGACATTATAAACCGAGGCTACAAGTTTTATTTCCATACATTGCCTCCTTTCAAAGGCATGCCAGACGTTCCTCCTTGGCAAAGGATAGAGGCTCACAAGCAGATTTCTTTACTTCTTCAAATAGGAGCTATTCAGCCAGTTCCTCTGTCAGAAGTGGGACTAGGATTTTATTCTCGCCTGTTTCTAGTACCAAACAAAGGGAACACGTGGAGACCAGTTTTGGATTTATCTATCCTCAACACTTATCTGGACATTCCAAAGTTCAAAATGCTGACGTTACAGCAGCTTTTACCTCTGTTGGGAAAAGATCACTGGATGGTAACTCTGGATCTCAAAGAGGCCTATCTTCATGTTCCTATCAGGCCCAGTTGCAGGAGGTACCTGCGTTTTCGGGCTGGAAATTTACATTATCAGTTCTCTGCATTGCCCTTTGGCTTATCTACTGCCCAGAGTGTTCACAAAGGTTCTGGCTCCAGTGATAGCCTTTTCAGGTTAAGAGGAATACAGATTTATCCTTATTTGGACGATTGCCTGATTATTGCACAACACAAGGACGAACTTCTTCATCATCTACAGTATGTGATGGTAGTGTTAAGATGCCTAGGGTATTCTGTGAACGAAACAAAGTCCAGTCTAGTACCCTCTCAGGACATGTGCTTTCTGGGTGTGAGACTGAATACAGCTTCCCAGATGGCCTTTTGACCCCGGACAAACAAAGAAGCCTTTCTCTTTATTTCCATCAAATGTCTCTACAGTCCAGGCTGACTGCAAGGACAGTCCTTCAAGCCTTGGGGTTCATGGCATCTTGTATTCTGGTGCTTCCCAATGCCAAACTGCATATGAGGAAGCTTCAATGGTATCTCAAGAATGTATGGACACAACACTGCCAAGATCTAGACACTGTCATTCCAATAATACCTTGCATTCAGAAGGAATTTTTGTGGTGGGCTCAGGAATGTCACCTAAACAAGGGACTCTCTGTGACCCGACCAGAGCCGAGTCAGATTTTAACGACAGATGCCTCGGACAAGGCTTGGGGAGCACACCTCAATGGAAAATGGGTGGAAGACACGTGGCCTGTCAAACTTCAACATTTGCATATCAACTTGAAGGAGATGTTAGCAGTTCAATTTGCATTGATGGCTTTCAGGGATTTACTTCACCCAGGACAGGTGTTGATTCAAACAGACAACACTACTGTCATGTGGTACATCAACAAGCAAGGGGGAACCCATTCGTACCCTCTTTGCAGGCAAGCGATGATTTTGTGGGAGACTGCTCTCAGTTTACAACTCAATCTTCAGGCAAGGTTTCTACCAGGAGCACAGAACTCCTTAGCAGATGTGTTGAGCAAACAAATTGTGGATCCTCACGAGTGGAAACTGGATCCTCATGTGTTTCAAAAGTTGACAGTGTTATGGGGGACTCCAGACATAGATCTGTTCGCTTCTCCACTAAATTACCAGTTGCCAAAGTTTTGCACAAAAATGTTTCATCCCACAGCTTGGAAGGTGGATGCTCTATCATTCAGTTGGAGCAATCTTCACGTCTATGCCTTTCCACCTCTGCCTCTCATTCCCAAGGTACTCCTGAAGGCCAGAATAGACAAGCCATCCATGATTCTGATAGCGCCGGATTGGCCTCGACAGCACTGGTACCCACTACTGAGGAGTTTAGTAAGGGAGCCTCCATGGCCTCTGCCTTTGATTCCGCATCTTTTGTCTCAGGAGGGCAATCACTTCCTCAATGTCAAGATTCAGTCTCTGCATCTCACAGCCTGGCATATTCTGTTCTAGACCCTGGAGGGTCTCAGCTTCCACAGCAAGTTTTGAATGTTATTTTGGAGGCCAGAAGGCCTAGTACAAGGAAAGTTTACGCAGATAAATGGAGGAGATTTTTTCTTTGGAGCAGAGCGAAGAAATTTGATGTTTCCAAGCCTGATTTAAGTGTTTCTCTTCAATATCTTACTGAGTTATTGGACAAGGGTTTGTCTTTCTCCTCGATAAAGGTTCATGCTGCAGCCATTTCTGCTCACTATGATTGTGACCCTCCTTTGTTTTCCCATCCTTTGTTTAAGCAATTTCTTAGAGGGGCAAAGAACATAAGACCCCCACGTAGAGCTCCTACTCCTGCTTGGGATCTCAATTTTGTGTTGGAAAAGCTTACTCTACCACCTTTTGAGCCTGCAGCTACTGCCGAGTTAAAGTATTTATCATGGAAGACTGCTTTTTTGTTGGCCATTACCTCTGCAAGAAGGGTTTCTGAATTACAGGCCCTTATGGCAGTGGAACCTTTCCTGATTTTTCATAAGGATAGGGTATCTTTGCGTACTAATCCTTCCTTTATGCCTAATGTGGTTTCTAGTGTGGCCTTGAACCAAACTATTCATTTGCCTACTTTTTATGCAAACCCCCAAAATAAAAGGGAGAAGATTTTGCATACTTTGGACATTCACAGACAGTTACGTTATTATTTGAGCAGAACCAAGGGGTTCAGGCAGTCTCAGCAGTTGTTTGTTTCTTTTGCTTTGGGTTCTCAGGGGAAACCTGTTTCAAAACAAACTATTTCTAAATGGATTGGGTTTTGTATTTCTTTCTGTTATTCCCATCATGGTAAGGAGGTTCCGGCTGGAATCAGACCTCATTCCACTGATGTGCAGTTGCCAAGTTATGTAATTAAAGATCAAGTCTGAGATATGTTGGGGAATTCTCCTTTTCATGATTTACAGCTCTCTTGTGGTTAGTATAAGTATGTAACAGGGTGTGGGGGTTATAGCCTTTTTTAATGAGTTTATTGTTGGTTTGAATGTCAGCTGTTAGAAGAAATGTTGCTCTTCTGTGATTACAGATATTTGTTCCAATCACGTAACCTCATGTGTTTATTTAGGTTATTTTGTTAAACATTCTCATGCATATGGAATTTTCATAAGTGGACATGCAAATGGCCAGTATTGCTCAGGATGGTGTGTTATTTTTGCCTGATGCAATTAAAATAATGGCATTTAATAAGCTATGATTAAGATGCCAGTTTGCTTTGTCTGGATAAGGAAAGAGTCAGAGCATGATGAGAAAAGTCACTTTCTGAGATGAAGGACTATGGATGAAAGACAGCAAATGCAGCCTAAAGATGGCAAAGAGTTATGTAACCGATCCCGATGGTCAATATTTTAAACTATATGTGGCATCTGGGATCATCAGTCCCAGTTAAGTAACTGGTAGTCAGTGTGCTAAACAATGACCAATGTGCACATTTTGCTTAGAAGCAGAGATCACTGGAGTCATTTTTACAACTAATGGTCAATGTTCTAAGCCGTGACCACCTGGCCCAGTGTGCTAAGAATCATAGAATCATAGGAGATTACTAGGCTATCGACCCGGAGGTCATTTTAAGCCTAGCCATTTCAACCCAATATAATACCATAGCAGTACTAGTCAATACCTAATATTGCATTTAGTGATGACTGTCCATGTCCAGGAGGGTCATGGGCACTATCCCCAATAAGAATTTATGATGCCTCATCCACTTGTCCAGGTTCCTCCAGCAGTAGGGAGAGTGAGCCTATTTAAATAATTGATATTCAGTGTGATAAGCAGCAATGCTAAAGAAAAGGGATCATTGGGCCAGTTTGTATAACTCATGGTCATTGTACTACACTGTGACTAGTGGGTTCAGTCTACTAAGAAGCAGGGATCTGTTGGCCTATTTGCCTTGTTGATGGTCAGTGTATTAAGCCATTAGCACCATAACTAGTATGCTTGATGTGCTAAAGATCAGAGATCATTGGTCCCATTTACCTAACTGATGGTCAGTGTGCTAAGCCATGACCAACGCTTCCAGTGAGCTAAGGAGCAGAGATCATTGATACTATAGAACTGATGGCTGGTATGCTAAACCATGACAGTTATGTCCAGTGTGCTAAGGAGCAGAGATTATTGGGTCTATTTACATAACCGATGGTTAGTCTGCTAAGGCATGAACAGTGATCGTAATGTGTTAAGGAGCAGGAATTGCTTGGCCTATTTGCATAAATTATTGTTGGTGTGCTAAACCATGACCATTATGCCCAGTGTGCCCAGATCACTGGCCTGCTTATGTTACTGATTGTCAGTGTGCAAACCCATGACCTTATGTAGAAAGGAGCACGGATTACTGAGCTTGATTACATAACTGATGATAAACATTCCAAGGAATAGGGGCAAACAGTCACAGTTGGATATCTGACAGCTATGGTCCAAGTAAAAAGGCAACACGGAAGTGGGACCTCAGGCCCAGTTGAACAACCAATGGTTAGAATGCTAAGTAGCATGTGCCTAGGAATAACTAATGGTCAAATTGACTACTTCCTACTGTATGTTCCTTTTTTAGTAGGATCATTAGATTTGCCACTGGTTGTGCTTTCATCTCATTATAAACATTATAGGAGGGTCTGGCATCAGTTATAGATAGCTTGGTACACTTCTTCTTCTTTCGGCTGCTCCCGTTAGGAGTCGCCACAGCGGATCATCTGTTTCCATTTCTTCCTGTCCTCTGCATCTTGCTCTGTCACACCAACCACCTGCATGTCCTCTCTCACCATATCCATAAACCTTATCTTAGGCCTTCCTCTTTTCCTGTTACCTGGCAGCTTCATCCTTAGCATCTTTTTCCCAATATACTCTGCATCCCTCCTCAGCACATGTCCAAATCAACGTAATCTTGCCTCTCTGGCTTTGTCTCCAAACCTTCCAACCTGGGCCAACCCTCTAATATACTTATTCCTAGTGAGCTAAGGAGCAGAGATCATTGATAATATAGAACTGATGGCTGGTATGCTAAACCATGACAATTATGTCCAGTGTGCTAAGGAGCAGAGATTATTGGGTCTATTTACATAACTGATGGTTAGTGTGCTAAGGCATGGACAGTGATCGTAGTGTGTTAAGGAGCAGGAATTGCTTGGCTTATTTGCATAAATTATTGTTGGTGTGCTAAACCATGACCATTATGCCCAGTGTGCCCAGATTGTCACACCCAGTGCAAATCTTAACATCTTTAACTCTGCCACGTCCAGCTCTGACTCCTGCCTTCTTGTCAGTGCCACTGTCTCCAACCCATATAACATAGCTGGTCTCACTACCCTCTTGTAGATCTTCCCTTTCACTCTTACTGGTACTCGTATTCATAGATTCACCTCATTAGTTGTTAGGACACTATACCTTTAACTAATTGAAGCACAGAACTGTAACCTAGCAACGACACCTTTTTGGTGCCAAAACCAGTATTTAAACCTTGGTTTTTGTTAGAATCTGTTTGTTTGAAGAAGTCCCACTATTAGTGGGACGAAAAGTGCTTTACAGTATTGGTTCAATAAAGCTTTTGGAGAAATCTTTTTTACTACTTGATTCATATGGATATTTTGTCGCATAAGACCTCTTTGTGGACATTTATTTAGCATCTAACATAACTGATTTTATCCTGGATTCTGTGTACAGCAGCCATTTGAGTGTGGAGAATTTACAAGTGTGGACTATACAAGAATTCCCTTGGCGTTCACAAGTACAGGGTAATTTTGTCTTCTGGTTTTTGTTTTCACTTGTTTGTTACTTTTTGCGTTTGTTGGTCTGTCATGGCTGAAGACATATCACCCAGTCCTGATATTGATCTTAACAATCAACAGAACACACTCTTAATACCTTTGGTTGAAGCACTTTTGAAACAAGTTGAAGCTTTAACCAAAAAAGTAGAAAATCTGTGTAACAACCAAACACAGAGCTGTAACAACAGTGCTAACACTAACAAAGAGGTCTGCACTCCACCTGTATCCAACAAAAATGAATCTAATTGTAATGCATCTGTACTACAGACCCAAGTTAATAACAACGACCTAAGGGGTAATACGCCAAATAGTAATAATCAATGATCCAAAGGGCTTATTGGGGCACCCTCTTTAACCGAATGCTTATCCGAACCACTAACATTTCAATTACCAACTACAAGTGTAACCAGGGAGCAACCGGCTGAGGATCCAACAGACATTTCTACTCTATTAAAGCAACTTGACCACCATTTGATAAAATATAAAAAGTTGAAAACTGAGATTGCCTATTTTCGTGAGTGCCTAAGTGAAGGCATAGTGCCAAAAAGGTTGCGTTCTTGGCAATACCCTACTGGCCTAGTGGATGGCTCACCATTCCACAAAGACTTGGTTCAACTTTTCAACAGACATGGCTGCGAGCTTTTAGAAATGATATGCAAACATTATGAACTGCAAGCCACAGAAATTATGCAGATAGCTACCAGCTTAAATGAGACAATTCAACAGCATTCGAATTTTATTCGTTACCAATATGACTTTGACAGGATTTTCTTTAGCATAGACCAATATATTGATAAAATTAAGGAAGGAAAATGCAAGAAACTGAAAAGGGACAGAATAGCGTACAGTAACGGGTTAGCATACCCTAAACCTCCCCCTCCCAGAATAACGCTAATTTCACTTCTATGGCTACCCTTCAAAGTAACATCATAGGCCAAAATGAAGAAAGAAATAATATTAATGAAGAAAATGGTTTTAGTAACAATAACAACCGATCTTTGTACCAAGAGAATGATAACAACAGTGCTGAACAGGTATCTCATGTTGGGACCCCACAGCGCTCCTCAAATTTTCGGACAGGAGCCTCTCATTACAATTTACAGAAAACTACTTATTACAGCCCCAACTATCGGAACAGGAACAACACCAACAACCGTGGGAGGAGGGGGAGGTAAGCCTGGATTCTTCAAACCATTTGACTATTTTATACAATTCATCTAAAGACTTTAAAATTTTCAATTTTTCTTCAGTTTATGTTACACCAAATATTATTGAATTATTAGCCCGAGGTCATTCATTTGTTGCTACCTGTCGGGCTAATTTAGTCGCAACTATTGTTGATTTTAAGTTGTTTTTGAGGAAATTAAATTTGTGCATGTATTTTAGTAATACAAATTCAGTTGGCAACAAGTTTCATATAGCAAGTACATTTATTCCACTGACACATCCAGTTTTGGCAGCCTTTGAATTAATGTGTGAAACCGACTTTAGGAATGTGCTTTACTTAAACAAACAGTTTAATGTACGACCTAATATTTCCAAAGAGGACAGATTGTCTCTCACATTATTAAAAAATACTGCTATTCGGTTTATTCAACCTGACAAGGGTGGCGGTTTGATTATAATGACACAATCACAATATATTGAGAAAATGGAATCTCTCCTCGACAATACTGCTTATCAGTTATCTTCCAAGAACGAAATGTATCAAGCGTATAAGAAAATAAAATCTACATTTAACGACTTCTTTATAGAGGGAAGGATTGACTTGACTACATTTAATTATTTGAACATGCTTGCACCCAAGATTCCTATTCTTTTTGGCATCCCCAAGATTCATAAGTCCCTAATTAACCCCCCCATGCGACCACTAGTGGATGGACGTAATAGTATGACATATCCATGTGCCAAAATTATTGATTCAATTTTGAAAAAATATGTACTGAAAGAAAAAAACATATGTAAGTATTCGTGGTCCTTTTTGTATAATATCAACAACGTCGAGTATAATGATTCATTTAATTTCTTAACAGTCGACGTTAAAGATTTATATACATGTATACCACACACAGAAGGTATTGAATATGTTAGTTACATGTTGAAAAAGCACCAAGCACCTACACTTGAGGTAGAATTAGTTGAACAAATGCTTGATTTAGTGTTGTCCTATAATTTTTTTACCTTCAATAATAATATTTATTTACAAAAAATAGGGGTGGCCATGGGTTCACCTTGCGGCGCTAGTTTCGCCAATCTAGTCATGGCCTATTGGGAACAGGATATAACAAGTAGAAATCATGACCTTACGAATAAGATCAGGTACTATACATGCTTTTTAGATGATATTTTTATTCTAATCGAAGGGAATGAAGATACAGCATATGAATTAGTATTATTTTTTAATTCTAGTTCTAACTTTTTAACTTTTACATCCAACTTCAATAGACACAGGATTAGTTATTTAGATGTAGATTTAAGGAGGGACCTTAAAAACAAAGTTTACTATGCTAACATACACAGGAAAGATACCTATTCTAATACTTTATTACACTATTCAAGCTGCCATCCCCTTTATCAGAAAAAGTCTGTTGTAAAAGGTCAATTAAATGCGGCCGAATGGTATCAAGGAACGATGACTTTCATGATGAATGTAGACTTTTGTGTTCTATGTTTACCATGAGAGGTTACCCTAAACACCTTACTGATGAAGTTATGTCTGAGGTTGGATCAAAAAGAGAAGCAGGTACCTATATGCCAATTCTTAATTACTTGAATCAAGTACCCGTTCCTGTAAGTACTAGTGAACCCATGTATATCAATATTTCTTTTATTACTCCCTATAGCTTAGACAGTAACTTTATTTCTCTCATCATTAATAAAAATTGGAACATCATATCTAACGATGGTGTTCTGAGTAAAAAATTACCACCTAAGCCAAAAAGGAAAAAAGGGAGAAACTTGAAACAGATATTACAAAACAATGTGTCACTAGGAACACAGAGAGTGGGTATGTGTCAGTGCAATATGTGTAATTATTGTGCACATATGATTACAGAGCAGACATTCACAGCAAGGAACATTACATATGACCTCAAATATAAATTCAACTGCTTGTCAACCAAAGTAATTTACTTGGCACAGTGCCAGGCTTGTCCTTCATTTTATTTAGGAAAAACTGATAGGAAACTACGAGAACGGGTCTACGAACACCTATATGCAATTTAGAAAAAGAAAACAGAGAATGCACTTGCTAAACATATTATTGACAACCCTAGCCATAATTTCAATTTTAAAGCAATTGATACCATATCACCTGACAGCCGTGAAGGACCCTTTGAAGTCTTGTTGGAAGTACTAGAAATTTTGGCAGATTAGGTGCCATGCCAATGCCCCCCCAGGCCTTAATGAGACTATCACATTATATCCGTTACTGAAATTGAGAAGCCTACGACGTTGATATATACCATTGTCATGTTATATACTCTTGAGGGGGGGGTTGCTTGCTTTGTTTTCGAAGTGAATTTCTGTTCATTACCGCGCACTTATGGAGTAATTTGTCCTTAGTAACCTTGCATTTTACCTTTATATAGGTTTACTAGTTGCTGTTTGATTTTAAATTTATCGTTTACATGTTAGCATATATATTTTTACCATATTTCTTTTACAATTACAATACACATGCTTTCTACATGACCTGGCTACATTAAATGCACCATCTAATAGTTCTTTGTTCAGGTGTCACTGTATATCCTGAACATATATGCATGACTCTTGTTAGACTTTGTAGTTAGGTATGTATTTTAGGTGGGATTCTGACCAGACTATTGTAGCTCTAATGTGACTTTGTACCATCTTTCATTAGCAATTACCAACTATAGCGTCCTTTTTGTAACTACTCGATTCTTTGATGTGATTTATTTATATGTGTACTCAGTGGTCAAGTTGAGTAACTTCTGTACATACTGTTTTTTGTTTGTTACTGCTCATTCCTTAGATTTTTATTTATTGTTTATTTATTTTATTTTATTTTACATTTGTTTACCAGGAAAGTCTGACTGGACAGAGGTCCTTTTCAACGGAGGCCTGGGGAGAAAAGCTGTAGTACAGACAAATTAGAGTTTAGCAGTCATGCAATAAGAATACAGAAGTAGCAATTGCAGACAAAACATAAGCTGACAAGCATTTGGGTATTATTACATTGATAACAAATAACGTACATAAATATGTTTTGCTCAAAGCATTCACAGTTATATAACATGAGTAAAATACAGTTTAGCGGATACATAAAGCAGACCTTATGTATCATGCCACTTAACTTCGTTGCTCAAGAATTTTGCAGAAAGCCAAAAATGGGGGGGGGGGTGCAAAAACTCAAAAATCAGGGACAATTTTTTAATATTACAAACGTTCACTTACAAAGTGAATAGAACATCAGGTTTGTATCAACATACATTTTCTGAATAATAAGTATGAAATTCTAATGAGTGGAATTACTGAGTGACTGTAATCCTCAGTGATTTCTGAAAAGATATCTAAAGTTTTAGGCAGAATAGGGCAAAAATATGAGTCAAACTCGGGAATATCTGAGAGGTATACTGGAGATGCAGTTTGATATAGCACATGGGAAGGAGGATGGAAACAGTAGATAGACAAGTGGTGTTTATCAAAGCTGCTCACAAAAGCTACATTTTCTAGACAGAAGTGCTACATGACTTAAATTGAGTTACCACTGATGTCCACAAACATGAACCCTTTAGTCAGACAATTCTGTTTACTAGACAGTTGTTTCCTTTAATTTTTTGGCTCCCACCACAAATGTTTGCCATCAGCCATGTTGTGGAGCTCCACTTTGACAGCTACTCCATCCTGTCTGACAGCTGTCCAACTCACCCCCTTTGGAATGGGTCTTCATGCACGTAAAGGGGTGAAGTGTGCAGAAAGGAGATCTGGGTATCCTATTACTGTACAGTCCTGACAGCTGTGGATTTTTTTTTGTATGCCTTTCTTAGTGCCTCATTCCATTTCCTAGTGTGCAGTATCTATAGACATGCCTCAGGATTATTATCACCAGGCTTCTACAATTACTGTTGGTCATTGGCTGGAAATCCCACCTCTACTTCTATGATAGGAGAGCTGGAAAAAGTGCTGTTCCACCCTATCCCCCACAGACTGTCTTGTCAGGGGTTTGGATTCACTAATCAAAGCTGAGTTACCTGGGTCACTACTACTCCCTGTTTCTCTGTGTGAAATAAATGCAGAAAAGGTCATCTTGCACTTTTTAATGTCTTAGACAAAGCCCCAAACAGTTATTTCTTAGTACCTTTTCTTATTGCACATATAGTGGTGGCAGCAGCAAGATATGGACTCGCTAGGTACGTGGTACACAGTGAGTTTAAAATGCTTGTATCCCCTTACTTAATATGTGCATTCCTGTTAGGTCAAGAAACAAATGGTATTCAGGAACAATGAGTATTCTGTCCAGAAACTCTGATAAAAAGTGGTAAGTCATTATACAGATGGAGTGGGATTCAGAAAATGAGTACAGGGTATAAGAGCTGCCTGCAACTTAAGGCTGTTTTATGTGCAAACACACACTTCATGCACAGTGCCATATTTTTCATACGAATGTAACACAACATATTTTTCCACTGTTTTTCCAAAATGTATAGAGAATAGTTATCTGCAAACTATTCTGTTATCTCTTCAGAGGTGACATTTTTCTTTTGGAGTGTTTACTAAATATCACCCTTTGAATTTCAAGTTAGTTGTTTAAACACATGGCATTTATATTTGCTGTCTGTTTGTAAAGTGCATATTGGCAGAAACATTGCCACTGCAAAGTCCAAAAGAACTCTATTAACACAAATATCTCACTAACCTGGCATACCCACATTCAAAGAGATATGCTGTACTCCACTGATGAATGATTCCTTGATGGACGTTCAAAAAAATGTACTTCTGTGGGGAGTTTCACTCCATATTACCTATGTTGCTGGAAGCCCCATGAATACCCTTCAATATTATAACTTTCTCTTTTGTCACCAAACAGTGGAAGAAGTTATAAACTAGGATGTCCAAAGGTCCGCAGATGAATTGGTTGTGTAACAGAGATGCCCCTTCAAGCACTCACACTGTAACACACTCTGAACTTAAACTACTACCCAGTATACAGTATTTCCACTTGGGAAGCAGAACCGCCTGCACATTCTATCTAAGGGCTTCACCTCAGTATTTTGTAACTAAAGGTAAATAGCACCTTCATCTACTTCACTCCAGGTTGTAAACCTTAGCCTGTTCTCAAGGCCTGCATTGACCAATGCATTTACTATTCCCTGTCTACTCTAACCATAGGTGTGGACAGTTTCCAGGTCACAAGAGAAAGATTAAGGTCTCCCATGATTATGATTGGCTTTCTCTTTTCTCAAGCTGTAATTCTATTCATCAGTCTGTCATTAACATTCTTTCATGCACTTTGTGCTGTGTATAATATAGCTACCCCCCCCCCCGATCCTCAGCATCTCCTGCCAGTGCCACATCCAACATGCAAGTCTTCTGTTCATTTCTTCATTGTCAGTCACTTCCCAATGTCCTTCATCCATTCTCTCCACCATTACGTTTGCTGTTTACATTCAGAATAGAGCTATTACCACATCCCAGTCCTTACTTATCATTGTCTGTTTCCTGTTTTGCGTGTTATCAGTGCCAGCCATGCAGGCATATCATACAACTGACTTCTTTCATTTACTTAATTAATTATTTATTTCTGACCATACAAAGCACTGCCCTGTGCTCAGCAGGTCCTCCCTTACTCCCTTCATTACTGGACTGTACTCATTTTCCCCTTTTTCTAACGTTTTGTCTCTCCAAGTAATGATGCATCTCATACTGCCCTCATTAGCTTAACTAGATTTATCTGGTGCAATTGTAAGAGCATTTCTGTCAACCAGTCACATATTGCCCATATTGACACAAATGATTTCAGTAATGTGTTTCTTTTATGAGGAGGCCGTGCATAACAATGAACATTTAGAAGATTATGGGAGGTTTAATAAAACACAAAAGTTTGAAAGTAAAAATGTTTCGGTGAACGGTAAAGTCATTACAGTAAAAACAGGATAGGAATGGGGATTCATTTATTCTTTTCTTAAGAGCAAGTAGTGTAAAAGAAAGTTAAAGCAATTATAGCAAAAAAAGAGAGAGAGAGATGAAAACATGCTGAAAGAATCAGAAAGGGTATTAAAAAAGTGCAAGATAACCGTTTCTGCATGTGTTTCACACAGAGAAACAAAGACTAGAAATCCGATTGAGATTTAACATCTGTTGATCACTGAGGAGTGAAAAACTAAGTTCTTCACTGTGACAAAGATCTCACTGCCATCTTCATCAGCTGAGTCCTATTTATAGTGATTTTAGACCGATGCTCTGTGCAGATTTTCTCTGAAAAAAAGATTTTCTGATGAAGAGATGTCCTAAACTGAGGAATCGGATAACCCATTCAAGATGTGAAATGGCAACTGCTACTGGTCTAGGACTGAAGGCTGCTGACTAACGCTTTTCATGAATGTATACTTTGTTAGTGTATGAGGTAGGCCAGATGCATACTGAAGATATACGCATATTGGTTATTTGGACTGAGCCAAAAATAGGTCTTTGGACAAAGGTACCTGTCCGTAATTGCACGCATCAACCAGACTGTATAAATTTAGTACATCACTGTGTTCCTTCCTCCATCTTCCTTCAAAGAACCGGCTGACAGGATTTGTAAATGAATTTGAAAGCAGGCACAAAAGTACTTTCTTTGCCTGCTCATCAGCTCCAGTGTAAGACTTTTGGTATTGCTAATCTTTTCTGTAACAAGGAAATGAGGGTACTGGACAGGTTTGGAAAGGGAATATGCACATTTTCTATATCAATACTTAAAAAAAAAAAAAACAGTCACTATGACAGCAAAATAAAAACAAGGCAATGAAAACTAGTCTTAATGGCAGATGGACTGTTATGACTCAGCCATGTCTCTCCATAGGTTTGTATCACCAGCTGTAACTATTAGGCCTCATTTTTTGCATACTCTTCAAGCATTTTATTTATGTTTTTTAATTTTTTGTCATACTTTATATGATATTGCATCTTTAAATATTTCACCAATTTATAAGTACATACTTTGGCATATTGTGATATACTATTCTTAGAAAGGATCCCTGTTGAAATTCAGGACTCACATTGCCAAATCTAGAAACATAGAAAAAAAAATATACAGAAGAGTAAATATCATAGGTTCATAGGTGTGTACTAGGCTAATGGCCCTGAAGCCTTTACAAGCCTAGCCCATAGAAGAGCACTGGCATCTTGCTGCCTGACATTAGTTCCCAGTGCCTCTATCAAGTAGAGCCACTGGAGTGATCCCCAGGATGAATTTTCTATTACCCATCCACTCATCAAGATTTCTCTTGAAGAGGGTCAGCGAGGTGCTCTGCTTGACATGTATGGGAAGTCTATTCCAGAGCATGGGCAGTCTCTGGGTTATGAACCTGTCCCTCCAGCATGTTCTGCTGATTGTGATAATGAGGTTGAGGTCTCTGGAGTGTGTGGTGTGGATGGATTGGGATTTCATTAAACGTTGCATTTCTAACAGAGCTGGGTCAGACATGGCTTTGTAAGTCAAGCAGAGATCACCTCTAAGTAGGCGATATGATACAGAGAATATAAACATCAACTCTTCTTTAAACTTGTTTTTTGCAGGTGGGACAAAACCCCTCCATCCCACAATGTGGGGAGCAAGTCCACCACACCTCCCCAGACATGTATATACCAAATATGAGATTAGCATATCTCAAAGAAAATGGAATATTTTGAGAATTTAGTCTCCTTATTCCAGTACTCTACATTCTTGAGCACCAACATTTTAAATGGTTAACTCTTACAGATCATATTTCAGATATGTTCATCGTACTGATCACTGCTGAAGTAGCATCAGCTATATGGGTTATATCTTTCCAAAGATATAACAGCTGACCAGCTTCCATAGCTTCAGGCACTATCCATGCAACTAAAGTCAGTCAGCTTGAGCTGAACTGACTAAAAAGACAAGTTTGGGCACCAAGTCCTCAAGAGCTTTCCTGCCACTGAAGAACATGCTCCTTTAAGGCTTTCAATGATTGATGGGTAGCTTGTGCTGTTGTTTGCTGGGCAAATAAGTTCCTTTGGGGAAGAGCCTTCCATTAAAAAAATGTTTTCTTTAATAATACTTTCATGCTCAGAAAAGTTATTTTAAAGATAGGAGTTTGTGTTTTGATGGTCTGTCACAAGACTATATTCTAATATTAAAGGGCGCACAGTTTTCCCATCAGTTCAAGCATTAATTGTGTGTTCATTTTAATTTTGCAGGTTGGCAAAGTGTTTTAAAGTGCTTTTTAATGTTTTTTTTTCTGTGAAGAAAGTCACTTTTACTTTTTATCAGTTTTTGATGCTTATTTTCCCCCAAGAAAGAGGCACCATTTTTGGCTTGACCATGAAACAAACTACCGGCCCCATGTCTGGTCCTTCTACCAGGCACAAAAAGAAAAAGTTCAGTAAAAGGCTGTGTCCTACATGAACTCAGGCAACAGTTCACAGCACAACCAAAGCCTGTGCACTGACTTTGTCCCAGCAGAATGGAGGACAGCCACTGTCATTCCTCTACATAAAGGTGGAGCATCCACCAACCCAGACAGTTATAGGCCCATCAGCCTAACTAGCCTGTTCTGCAAGGCCATGGAATGAATTATCATAGACCTTATAAACAAGGACATTGGCGACCTCCAAACACTTGATCCCACACAGTTTGGTTTTGTCAAAGGGAGATCATGCCTGTTAAACTTGGTTGCCTTCTTCAAAACCGTCATCAAAGCCATGGATGAGGAGAAGACAGTGCACACTGCCTACTTTTGACCTAGCCAAAGCCTTCAACACTAATCCCCACTTGGGCAAAATAGATAAACTCTCCCAGCTAGGCATCAACCCATATGTTACCAGATGGCTAGCTAACTGGCTCACTGATAGAATCCACTCAGCCAAAATAGGGGAAGCCACCTCTATTAGTAGACCTGTAACAAGTGGCATACCCCAAAGATAGGTCTTGGGGCTACTGCTGTTTGGGATATACATTTCTGAGGTGCAAGCCAAAACCAGTGGTCTGTGGCTGACCAGATTTGCAGATGGCTTCCAGCTGGGCACTGTCATAAATTCCCCTAGTGATGTGACCATCCTCCAAGAGGGTCTTACCCAAACTAATGACTCGTGCCAGAAGCATGGCCTCAAACTGAATGCCAAGAAATGCATCATCATCCCCTTTGGGGAAAATGGTATCGCCACTAATTATCACATTAATAACAACGTCCTAAGCATGCAGTCAGTCATGAGAGACTTGGGCACCCAGGTTGACAACAACTTGACTTTTGACCACCACATTGCCTCTGTTGTATGAAAGGCTTTCTACATGGCCCACCTCATAAGTAGGGGTATTTCATCCAGGAACAAGGAGGTTATAACATCCCTGTACTCCTCCCTTATCAGAACCATTATCGAGTATAGTGCCCCCTTTGACTTATACCTTGCCAAACACATGCAGCAGTTGGAGAGACCACAGAGGTTCCTGACCAGGAAAATACAGGGCCTCAAACACCTATCCTATACAGATAGGCTAAAAGCCCTGTCCCTCTACTCAGTCTTGTACAAACTGCTCAGAGGTGACCTGTGCCTGGCATACAAGACCATCTTTCAGACTCAGCATTGATGGAGTTGCTGCTTACCCGTAAGTCAAACTCCACTTGCACAACCCACACACAAGGCCTCAACCTGGTCTGTGACATTAATAGAACTTGTTGGCGAGATAGATTTCTGTCCCATTGACTTCCCCATCTGTGGAATAGATTCCCTCTCCTCTTTAAGCGGAACCTGGATGACTGGATGGTAAGTAGAAAATATACCCCTGAGATCCCACCTGTGCCCCTGCTGGACAGGGAAAACAGGTGCTGACTTTATGGGAACATGGCTGAAATTCTTGGCTAGGCTTATAAGGGCCTCTGGGTTAATAGCCTAGTATCATCCTATGAACCTAAAACAGCCATTGCTACCACAGCGGTCTAACAGTTTTACTCAAGTGCAGGTGTGTTACTCTGTGTGGCCATTAGTTGTTCCTCAGACCACTCACCTTTTACCTCGGATCCCTGTGCAATCGCACCTATAGCCACTATAGAGTCGGAGTTAGCCATGTCCTCTACAGCTGTTAGGGTCTCCTTAGTGAGCAAGTAAGAGACACTCTTGTTCCTGGGAGAGAGAACATAGAAGACTTCACTGTTTTGTCAGAATGTTGTGCCCATCCCTGGGGAAAATGCTGCTGCCATTAATAATACCGTTGGACTAATTTTCCTGTCAAAAGAAACAGAAAACTAAACACTTATCTACTCCTCCTCAAATCTCCTTAGACAAGAATAGGTTACTGGGTCTAACTCAGAGTTTAATTCAGACTACTGATCCTTCATATTAGGTAGATTCTGGTAAAAGAAAGAAAGATACCTCCTTTCCCGAAGAGATTCCGTTTTTTTGGACTGGACAGGGATATGAAGGGACAGATACACTGTTTTCTCTAATGATTTATGATTCAGACTCCAAGTAGAGCAGTTTCTGATTCTCCCTGGGGGGGGGGGTCTCTCTCTCTCTCTCTGAGACTATTTCCAGAATGTACCAGTGTTGGAGATGAGGTTTCTCAGCCCCTCAGAAAATACTATGAGCTGTTCAGAAGGATTTTTTTCAGAACCCTTCATTCATTCCTCCATTTCTGTCAGCTTTGGATGTGTGTGTGTCACTGCCTGAATTTTCCTGACAGTATGTTGCCCTTAAAAAGACAGATAGGATATATAATGTTACTCAGTCCTTTAAGATTTTATATACTCTTCCCAAAACTGACCCAGCAATTATAGTTTTATTTAATTCTACGGCTGTTAAACATTTAGTTAATTCCCATTCTTCTCTTTCTGATGTGAATGGGAAGACTTTTAATAAGTATGGGAATAAGTGTATGATTCTAGTACTTTAATTTTCAGAAATTTGAATTGTCAGGCTCTTATGTTAAAGTTGGTTCTGACTGTGATAGTTCGAGGAATGTTTTATCTGTAGTTTCTTCATTTAACAAAAATCTGCTTTAAGTAATTTAGTTTCTTCTGTTGTACAAGTCACTGCTTACTGTTTACAGTGTATGTATGATTCAGTTGATACTTCTACCAGGGCTGTGGCCACTGGTATTGTTTTGAGAAGATTTGCCTGGCTGCATTCTCAGAACCTCACAGATTATATTAAAAATGATTTTTTAAATTCTACTTTGGATATAGACTTCATTTTTGGTTTTCTGCTACAGAGGTGATCAAAAAGTATAATGTAAGGGGTAATTTGATACAGGGAATCTCTTTAAGATTTTTCAGTCTTCTTTTCCAATTTTAACCACATAAATTCATGTATGTATATATATATATATATATATATATGTATATATGTGTGTGTGTGTGTGTGTGTGTGTGTGTGTGTGTGTGTGTGTGTGTGTGTGTTTGTCTTACCAAAATGCAGTTAAGTATACATTTGAAAAGAAATGGCAAGGGTATTCCAAAAAGAATTCAGGGACCACAAAACCAAGGGCAGCCCAACAAGTCAGAACGACCAGACAAAATACTTTGTCCCTCCCCCATCCTGGCAGGATCCATTTGCTTCCAGAATGTTTGTATCTCCAATTTTTTCTTTGGCAACAGACAGTTTCAGACAAATGGGTATTGAAGATCATTCATCTAGGTTACAGATAACAGTGGGGAAAAGTCTTCCTTTCCAGGGCATAATTTATCATTCACCAGACCAGACTGTTTTATTTCCACTGTCCTTCAAACCATGCTATCTCAGGGAATGATAGAACCAGTTCCTCCTTCCCAGGTGGGGAAAGGTTTTTATTCAGGAATGTTTTTAGTGCCAAACAAAGAAAATGCCTGGAGATCAGATCTGACTTTTCCTTTCCTAAAATAGCGCCCAAGTTCAAAATGATGTCGCTTCGCAATCTGTTACCTCTTCTTTCTCATTCAGGTTTCCTAGTAACACTAGATTTAAAAGAGACATCATCACATCCCTATTCATCAAGATTTCAGGCATTTCTTAAGGTTTTGTGTTTCTGAATCACATTATCAGCTCTCTGCCTTACCTTTTGGACTATTCACTAAACCAAGATTGTTCACAAAGTGTCAAGCTCCAGTTACAGCTAATTGCAGGCTACAGGGTAACCATATTTTTCCACATTTAGGTGACTTGCTTATCTTTGCAGAGTCTTTTTCAATGTGGCAGGAATCTCTCACTTGGATGACAGATCTCTTACATAAGCTGGGATTCCAAGAGAACATTCAAACTTCTTTTTTACTCTTTCATACAACATAGCTCAGCATAACCATCAACTGTTCTGAATATTTTTCACACTTTGTAGCCTAATTAACAACCCTTTTATAGTCATCACAAAAATGTATATTATCTTTTATACCAGGAATAAACATAGTTGTCCATTCACTGTATTTCACTAGAGTAAAAATGCCTTCTCTCCACTCTGCCCTTCACTGCAAATGATAGTGGTCTGCTTTGTAAAAATTTGTGGTGACATTCTGCTTTATGAAGATTCTGGCATTAATACCTCGCGGAACACTAACTCATGCCAAACAACGACTTTTTGCACTAATTTAAACTCATTTGACTCACAAACTTAATTTGTTTCTAGTTTAAATCTAGTCTCCGTAGCTACTTCCTTCTGCACATGGCTGGTTGTTTTCCTTTTCCTACAGCTAAAGGCCTACAGCCTTTCTGCTTTGCTTAGCATTTGCTAGACATTATTTCATGTAGTGGAAAAGGCCTACAGCCTTTCTGCTTTGCTTAGAATTTGCTAGACATTATTTCATTTAGTGTTAAAGGCCTGCAGCCTTTCTGCTTTGCTTAGCATTTGCTAGACATTATTTCATTTAGTGTTAAAGGCCTACAGCCTTTCTGCTTTGCTTAGCATTTGCTAGACATTATTTCATGTAGTGTTAAAGGCCTGCAGCCTTTCTGCTTTGCTTAGCATTTGCTAGACATTATTTCATGTAGTGTTAAAGGCCTGCAGCCTTTCTGCTTTGCTTAGCATTTGCTAGACATTATTTCATTTAGTGTCAAAGGCCTACAGCCTTTATGCTTTGCTTAACATTTGCCAGACATTATTTCATTTAGTGCAGAATGACTCTTGTCTTTGTATATTGTCAGCTTCATGTTATTATTCAGTAAGGATTTCTTAAGAAACAGTGCGCAAGATATGCATAAAACATTTATTCCGATTAAATAGATACTGCAGCAGCTGTGTTTGTTTTCATCTCTACTCTCTTATTTTGGTTAAAGATCTTGAAATAGTGTCATTAATGTTGGCAAAATGTAGTGTAACGTGTTCCTATACCACAACATTGTCTTTTCTGTAGTGATGGCAATAAAATTGAAAAAACATACTGTTCGTCTTTCTTTCCGCACTTCACTGGCAGCATTTCTCTCCTTTCAAGTCCATCTGCTGCGTGGTTCTTTCTCGGGCCAGCACATATTGTGAAAAAACTGTAATGTGCAATTATTTCAACATGCATGCCATATTGTACTGTCCTGGAAATGGGAGTTGAGATGACCCGAGCGGTATGTGAGGAAAATGTAGTGGCTTTTTGTGGGACTTGGTTTCAAAAGAACAGAAATGCACTCTGTTAGCTTTTTCTTTCAATCATGCACATGCTGTGTTGGCCCCAGGAGTGTATGAGTGTTTTACTGGTAAAAGTATCACGTCTGTAGATGTTGCTTTCTCCCCCTTTTTTTTGGTTGGAGTGGGAACTGTCAGCTGCTTTTTACCCCCTTTTCGGCTGGCATGGGAACTGTCAACCTTTAAAAACAGTTCTGGGCAAGGGAATATGCTGCAATACGTTAGCAGACATCGCTTTTGCTGCCACTAAAAAAGGAACGTTCAGTGGGCAGACTTACAATAACCGACATGCTGGCAGTCAAGTGCATAAAGAAACAACCACAGTATGTTTTTTTAACTTTTCAGTGATAACACCCCAAAACAACTGGAACTGTTACAGAAAACAGAGTATTTAACATTTTGAAAACATTAACGAACATATTGCCTGATCGTCAACCAGCCAGTATTGCCATCAAAAATCTGGTTGCGATAATACGTAAGTACCCTTATTTTTTATGATAAATGTAGACAAATTGCATGGGTGCTGGAGGGAGGTAGGGTAGAATGGATGGAAATAAACCTCATTTGCCAGCTTGCCCATCCTCTGGGCTGTGGAGGTGCTACTCACTCACTCACTCACTGCTTCAGTGTCAGCTGAGGGAACACTAGGCATTGCATCTGCAGAGCTCAGGCCTGCAGACCAGGCACTGCATAGGGAGTAGAGGTGGGTTCATAGGTAGGTATTAGGCTATCTGCCCGAAGGCATTTATAAGCCTAGCCGGAATGTGTTGGCTTTCGCCGCCCCTTAAGATTAGTTCCGTGTGCCTCTGTCCAGCAGAGCCATTGAAGTGATCCCTGGGGCAAACTTTCTGTTTCCCATCCACTCATCAAGGTTTCTCTTGAAGAGGGTTAACGAGGAGCTCTGCCTAATGTAGATTGGAATCTTGTTCTAGAGCATGGGAAGTCTCTGGGACAGGAATCTATCCCTCCAGCATGTCTTATTTAGTGTTGTGGTGAGGTTTAGATCCCTAGAGTGTGTGGCTCGAGGGGATATGGTTTTCTTTAGGTGAAGCATGTCCATCAATTCTGGGTTGGACATGGCCTTGTATGTCAGGCAGAGATCACCTCTGAGTAGGCGGTATGCAACCGAGTACAGCTGGAGCTTCTTCAGTCGAGCTGCATAGGGCATCTGCTTGAGGCCAGTAATCCTCTTGGTGAGGTACTTCTGTGGTCTTTCCAGTTGTTGCATGTGTCTTGTAAGGTACATCCCAAATGGGGCATTGTACTCTATGATGGGTCAGATCAGTGATGCATAGAGGGGCCCAATGACCTCTTTCGATCTGGATGCAAACCCTTTTGTGATTAGGTGGGCCACATAGAAGGATTTTCTAACCACTTTGGCAATGTGATTATCAAAGGAGAGGTTACTATCTACTTGGGTCCCCAGATCCCTTATTACGTCTTCCATATTTAGGGGGCTACCACCTATGTGGTAGTTTGTGGGTACTTTGTTTTTTTCCAAAGGGGATGACTATGCACTTTTTGGCATTTAGCTTGAGGCCATGGTTTTGACACCAGGTATCTGTCTCAGTGAGACCCTTTTGGAGGATGTCTGTGTCAGCCAGAGAGTCAATTATAGCCCCTAGTTTGCAGTTGTCTGCGAACTTGTCAGCCATAGTCGTCCTAGTGCTTGCCTGTACCTCTGAGAAGTATATGCCGAACAGGAGGGGTCCTAGGACTGAGCCCTGGGGAATGCCACTTGTAACCGGTTTAGAGACAGACCTAGCTCCCTCAACTCTTACCATGTGGGTTCTGTTCGTGAGCCAGTTGGCAACCCTTCTCATGATGTAGGGGTTTATGTTCAGGCTGGTGAGCTTGTCTATAATGCCTGAGTGGGGAATGGTGTTGAAGGCCTTTGCGAGGTCTAGGTAGGCTGTGTGGACCACCTTTCCCTCGTCTATAGCCTTGGTAACTGCCTCAATGAAGTCCACCAGGTTTAGGAGGAATGCTCTGCCCTTAACAAAGCCGAACTGGGTAGGGTCCAGTGTTTGGAGGTTTCCAATGTCTCTGTTAATGAAATCCATGATACTGCGCTCCATAGCTTTGCAGACCAAGCTAGTCAGGCTTATAGGGTGATAGTTCCCGGGATCCATTGTGGCTCCACCTTTGTGGAGCGGAATAACCGTTGCTGTGCACCACTCTGTGGGCACGTAGCCTGTGGAGAGGCTATGTTTAAACAGTGTGTTTAGGTGAGGGGTTAGCTCATCTTTGAGCTTGTGTAGGATGCAGCCTGGCACACCGTCCAGTCCCATTGATGCTGTGTTTTTGGCTTTGGAGAGGGCTGTTTTAACCTGAGTGTCTGTGATTTCAGGGGCACTACATTCTTCTGGTATAGTTATGGGCCCTTTTGGGGGTGAGACGGGGGGGGGGGTGAAGTTGCACTGAACCTGCCTGCAACGATGTTGGCTATATCGGTCGGTTCAGTGTATTTTATGCCAGTCTGCACTAACTCCGAGCAGATCTGAGAATTGCCACTTAGATTCTTGACATAGCTAAAGAATGCCTTGTGGTTATCTTTGGAGTCCATGGCAATTTTTCTTTCGAAGCTAGCCTTGGATGATTTTATGAGGGAATGTAGTTTCTTGCTGATACTGATCAGGGATGTCTTCCCTTCTTGGGATTGTACTCTTTTCTGTGCTAGTTTCGTCCTTCTATGGTATAGCTTGTTTATGGCAGGGGTCCACCAGACTGGTTTCCTTTTCTTGGAGGAGTGAGTCTTGGTTTTGTTTGGGATAGCACGATCCATACATTCTTGTAGGTGCCCGTAGAGTGCATTAGTAAAGGATTTTGCAGCTTGGACAGCGTTATCCTTTAGCATGGGGGCTTTGAAACTTCCCACCTTGGTCTTAAGTAACGTGAAGTTTGCTTTTGAAAAGTTTTTCACTGTGGTTTCTTTGACCGGGAGTGGTGGCGGAATGTGGATATTCAGAGTGATTAGTTTATGGTCAGATCTAACCAGCGAGGGGATGACCTCCGTGTGGAACACCGGTCACCCATGTTGGTGATGACCAGGTCCAATATGTTGTCACCTCTGGTGGGGGTGTTGACCAGTTGATCCAGGGCATTTGAGTTTATAAATTCTAGGAAATGTTGGGCAAGGGAGTTTGTACTTGAGTAGTTCTCCCAGTTAATGTTTGGGTAGTTGAAATCACCCAATAACAGGGTGTTTGGTAGGACCTTTATGTTTCCCACTGTTTCCAGGAATGCGGAGTGAGGGTCCTGGGACATGGTGGATGATCTGTAGCAAGCTATAATTTGAATAGCAGTTTCCCCCGTTGTTAGTTGCACGTGGATGATCTCTGAAGCATCGTGCTGTGCAACTAACCTGGAGGTGTGGGTATCCTTGATGAATATGGATACTTTCCTGCCTTTTGTATTTTGGTCCAGGTTTTTTGGCCGAAATCTATGATATGAGTTGTAGCCTGGTAGTGCTGGGGTGCTCTCTGGAGCCTTAAACCAGCTTTCTGTTACTGCACATATATCGATTTTCTCCATACTGAGGAGTGCCTCGAGTGCATGCATTTTGAGGTTTAGACTTCTGGCATTGAGTAGCATTACCCTCAGTTTTTTGTTACTTGTGCTGTTTACGGCGGTGGGTTTGTCTTTTGAGCATTGCCTAAAAAAAGGCACTATGGGGGTGGCAAGAGCCTTGGCCATTATGTTTTTATCCATTATGTGAAAGCCTAAGGGTGACAGGTGCAAGCTGTCTCTAGCAAAGCAGCGTGGCTTGTCGAGCATGTCATCCCAGGCTGACAGACACTGGATCCCCTTTGAATGACACCAGAAGCTTAGCCAATTGTTGAAATTGATAATTTTTTCTCTATACCGTGGTATCATTCTTGGTGAGGGCAGGATGCTACTCAGGGTCAGGGTCATACCGGCCTGGGCTATGTGATCAGAGAGCTCCTCCATGTCTCTTTTCATGTAGTCCAGAGAGGTAAGGCTCAGGTCATTCACACCAACATGGACAATGACAGAGTCATATTTGTACTTGTTCTGGAGTGACCTGAGTGCTTGTGTTAAGTGGCGGATCCTGGCACCCGACAGGCAGCTAACAGTAACCTTCTCCTTGTTCAGCCTAGTGAGTGAGACATCAGTGTGCCTGACTATAGAGTCACCTATTACTAGTGTGTTGGGTATGTTATTTTGCCTTACGGGCTGTGTTTGTGTGGCACACTGGTTTTGTGAAGTATGTGTTTCATGGTTTGTGTTGGGGGTGGAGGTTGCTTGAATGCCTGCTTTGGAGGTCTCTGTTGCTTTTGCATGTGTGTTTTTTGCCGGTGCTGGTTTTCATAGGTCTATGTGAGACTGGCGGTGTGATGCAAGTAATTCCTTTCTCCTCTTGACTGCCTGGTCCAATTTTGGGTTGAGAGAGCTTAGCCTCCAGTTTGGCTGTATAATTGCATCTCTTGCATGTATTAGTGTTTGGTGGAAGGAGGAGAGGGTTGTCCGTGTACATGAGGCAACTGTAACATTGCCTCAAAATGCCCAGATGGACCAGAGAGTACACCTGAAACTGCACTTTGGACATGCCTGGATAGGTACAGTGAACTGTTTTACTGATTGGCTGGTAAGGTTGAATAGAAAGCCTTTTCCTTCTCTACAGTATAGGGTTGTCTAGTGCTAAGGTTTATTAGTGCTTGCTATGAGTTTTGAGCAAGTGCCGGGATGAGAAGTAAATGGTTTGAGTGCTTAAGTTGAAAGTTTGTCTAGTTCCAAGGAAAAAATTGAAGGGTAGACTTTGTGGAGCCGGGAATAGTTATACCCTAGCTAACAGGTGCTACCCGGCATGCAAAACCATGCAAATGCAGGTTTTATAGCCTCCATTGTGGCTGTATAATTGCATCTCTCGCATATGTTAGTGTTTTGTGGTAGGAGGAGAGGGCTGTCTGTGTACATGAGGCAGTTGTAACATTGCTTCAGGATACCCAGATTCACCAGCTGGACTGAAGAGTATACCTGAAGTTGCCCTTTGGTCATGCCTGAATAGTAGGGTGAGCTGCTTAGTCGCTTGGTTGGTGAGGGGTAGATAAAGAGCCTTGCCCTGCTGGGCAGTCAAGTGTCGGGGTATATTAGTGCTTGCTATTATGTCTGAACAAGCGCTGGACTGTAGGATGCTTTTTGAGTGCTTAGGTTGAGAGTTAGACTAGTTTCAAGTGAAAAACTGAAGAGAATACTTAGTGGAGCTGGGAATAATTTAACCCTAGCTAACTGGTGCTGCCCAGCGTACAAAACCGTGCAAACGCGGTTTTTAAACTTCTAACCTCTGGGCTGGAACCACTCCTCCAGGGACAGATGGCTGCTCAAAGTTCCCCTCTCTCACAGTGAACAGAGAAACTTCCTTCTATCCAAGTAAGGTATGGGCAAACACAGAAACTTGTAACACAGCCCTGAATTCAACACTAACCTGAAAACTGGACTATACTAGCTTAGAAAGGTGGGAAAACAAGTATTTTTTTTTTGTTTTTTTTTTCAGAAAATAAAGCAGATACAATCAAAAAACACTAAATGCACAGAAATGGCTATCACACTTGAGTGTGTAGCCTACAACAATTAAACAGGTAATTTAAACACTAAAACGACTTTGTTAAAGTGCAGGCAGTGAGCCAGAGTCAACTTGAACCAACTCAAACCTGAGTAATAGCTCAGCTTGGACTCATTTTCTGGGAAGATAATGAACAAAAGAACAAGCAGAGACATATTTGTTTTCTTTTTTTGTTTGTTTTAATTCTGATTTACTCAGTCACACAGGAGTTGAATGCTGTCTACTTATGGTCACTTCATATGCACTGAAACCTCAGCAGGAGTTGGATCCAAAGGGCTGGTTACCAATCAGAAGAGAGGGCAAAGAACCACATTTTTGGCGGTGGGGGTGTCCACACACGAAAAAGAGCGCAAGTGCCTTTGTTATCGTTAATGTCATTTTTGTTTTTTGCAAGCATAAAGTACTTTTTATGCCGTGTTGTTTCATTTTATCAATTCTCTGGAAATAGGTCTGTGTGTCTAGGTACTTTCTCAATTTGGTCAGGGGTTTTAAAGGCCTCATAACAATGCTTGGTGAAAAATATGATTTATTGTGCAGTGTGAATCATTACCTTTATGTACTTTTAGCAAATAAAGTTAATTTTGCCTGAAAGTGAGTCTTTATCACCTCAGGAATGTAGTCTTTTGCACAGCATTTTCACCTTCTGTTTGGTTGCAGTCACTTGTTGTGAGATATGTGGTTTTGATAAGACTAGGCTAGAAAGTTCAGCATGTTTTCTATCTGTTCTGCTTGATTTTTTTTCTCTGCTATGTTAAACAGCTTTCTCATTCTAGTAAAATAATTCAGATGCAGAAACCAAACTGGAAGTAAATAGCTAAATGAGGTTTTGGCTGCTGTGTGAAATACTAGTTTGGGAGTTTGGTGATCGGGAGGGGGTTTATCGTTTTGATATAGTATGAAAAATACATGCACCAATTTTCAGAAAGTAGAAAGTGGAGGAATAACGAATATTAATGTATGAAGCTGACCTACCGACCTGTTATGTATGTACCAGAAGTTTCTATGTCAGAGATGTCCAATTTTGTTTTTTTGTTCTTTTTGAATAGCTGATCAAATGATCACACATTTCTGTTCCTTCCTTGTTGCAAAATAATTTATCTTTGTGTGTGTGTGTGTGTGTGTGTGTGTGTGTGTGTGTGTGTGTGTGTGTGATGTTTACATGGTTTGCTGATTTCACAGTTTCCAACCTCCTTGGTGCTCTGTCCATATGATATGGTAGATATTTTGATGCATTCATCTTGGACCATGTAAACTGCTCCCTCACTGCTGCAAACGTATTAATTATGTCACTACTAAAGAAAAGGCTTGTGTTAATAAAACAGCTGACAAAAATGGGGCTAAATTCCTTATGGGCTGTACTGTTTTGAAGTTTGAATACTTAACCCACGTAGAATTTTATTAGAGGTTAAAGACTAGTAAATCAGTAGAAAGTGTGCATTATCACAATGGAAGCTTAAACTTTTCTATGACTGAGCCTCAGAGAGAGTGAGACAAGTTAAATATTTTCTTTTATCTATTGATTATCTGGACTGGACATTTAACTTCAAGTAATCTTGTGGGAAATTAGATTTTGGGTTTAGTATTCATTCCTCCTTTGTACTCCTTTTTTTCCTACTTTTAGATGTGAAGGCTTCTTATGGGACTTCCAGGAAGGCTGCACACTGATTAACAGCTTAATTTCAGCTCTACCAGTGTGAAAAATGAAACTTTGAAACAAGAGCCAGTGATATTGTAAGCATGAGTAAAACTCTGTTACTGGCTAGTAAGTACTCTGAATGGATGCTGGAAAAGACATAATTTAGAAGACCTAAAAGAAAATAAACTAGAAAAGGTAAAGAGAAGGCACTGTCTGGGAAAAATCTTGCTGGTGTCCAGTAAAAAAAAAAAAAGCAGTTCAAGATTCAGCTGTAGTACAGGAGATGACTTCCAGTAATTTAGAGGAAAAAATAAATAAAATATACACAAGGATGATTAAAATAAATGAGATACTGAAACATTGTATCAACTCAAATAACAAACAGCTGGAAAAAATAGAGGAATCTTTAATTAGCTATACAGATGAACTGATAAAACTGCAAAAATCAGAAGTTGAAATGAAAAAAAAGGCTGAGTATGATACTTCTCATAAGAGCCGTTTCGAAAAATAGTAAGAGTTAGAAGGCAGAGCACATGGGAAAAAAAAAACAGATTTTCTGCTGGACCATAGGAACTGAAAGGAACACTGTATTCATTTTATAAAAGCACAAGTAAGCAAATGGACTGGTATCCCACAGCAGAATTTGTTAATGAAAAGGGCACATTGAGTGTATGCTGGCATTGAGAATGCAGTCAGGACCTGCATTTTGTACAGATGCAGTCATACCAGCAGAAGGAGTTGGTTCTGACAGAATTGTGGCAGAAGGGAAAATTATTAAAAATTGGAGACAGCAGAGTGTTCAAGGAAAATGATTATTCACTGTACATCATGTAGAAGAGCAACAGATTTATCCCAGCAATCCAGGAATGTCACATAGCAGGTGTGCAATTCAAGCTGCTATATCCAGCTGTCTTCAGAATATTTATTACTGGAGGATCAAAAACTTTTTTTTATGCAAAACAGACTAAAGAAGAAATAAAAATGTTTATCCAACAAGAAGCAAGCCTGCAAACAGAAGATGACTCTGCTTGTCATCCTTCTGACAATAAAGCTCATAGACAGAATTTGCCAGTAAAACATTTTCCAGCATTCCAAAGGAAAATACTTTAGAGATGGAAAAAAACACAAGAGTTGATCAGATGAATCAGAGGTTGAGCCAGAATCTGGTGTTATGAGATGGAGATAAACAGGAAAAAGACCAGCAACACCGTAATTGGTGAATAAATAGGAGACTACAAAGCATCAAAAATATTTGTGAAATATGGTTTGCGTGAAAAAGTAGCTGAGAAAGACTAAACAACTGTCAGTGGACTGTAAAGCATCTGCTCTAATTTAACTCATTAATGTTTAGAAGGACACCAAAAAGGAAAAGTAACTAAGTAAAACAAATATTGTTGTCGATTTTGTGTTTGGGACACAAATAAAGAGTCTTTGTGGGTTCTGTTCAAGCAGCTTTATTTTATACAAACACATTACTATCGATGACTATTGACTAACTTAAATAACTTATATACAAACTAACAACTGTGATCATGCATGCTCACTCTTTGGCTGCTCCTTCAAAATGGCACTATGGTTTGCAAATGTGGAATATATACGTGCACGTACAGCCTCACATTCTTAAAGATATAGCACACAATTTACACTATGATCTACATCCTCCCTCTTTGAGAAATAGATCATGCAGTTGTTATGATACTATTCGGCATGCAGAAATCACAGGTAATCCTTAGTCATTCATTATACAATACTGAATATAGAGGTATGTACAGTTAAGTCCATGTTACTGTGGATTTAACATTAGGCTTAGATACTCGTCCATATCGTGTGACATAAAACAGGGTATTATATTTAACAACTGGAACAGTTTCTGTAAAATGATTGACTTGTGGAATGTTTGATTCTCTTTCTGGAATGGAGTCAGAATTTTGAAAACATTTTGGTCTGGAAACAATGTCTGACTCACTCTTCAATATAGAGTCCGCGTCACAGAAACAATGTTGTGATTGCAATGATGATGATGATTCTGGTACAGGAAGAAGATGCCTATGATTCCTCCTATATTCCACACCCTCAGAATTTACCAAGTAAGATCTTGGCTCTACACAGATGCCTATAATCAGTCCTATTGGATCAAAACCTTTTGTTGTCTGGATTCATACCATCTCTTCTTCCCTCAATTGACGAAGTAGTCTGCTTGATCTGTCATAACTAGATTTCCGGATATTATACTTCTTAAACAACTGAGCCTTTATGGTTTTAGTGTTCTTAGATTTAGGCTGCAACAAACTTGAAGAAATAGTGTAGTCCTAGTTTGCCTGGAACGTAGTCTTTGAGTGATCTACATAAAGTATCAGCCAGATAGAACAATTTGCCTATAGTGTAGACCATTTTGAAATTGTACTTTTGCCATTTGAGCATCATTCTTTATAATCTCACTGGAGTGGAATGCATAGGCTTTTTTTTAGAATAGTAACTAGAGGTTGATGATCAGTTTCAATCTAAATAGCTTGACCATAAATATAATCAGGAAACGTGGAGCATGCAAATACTATTTCCAAAAGTTCTTTCCCAATTTGAGCCTACTACATCTCAGTTTGGGTTAGTGTTCTAGATGCATAGGCTACTGGTCTGCCCTCTTGAAGTATAACTGCGCCTAGACCAAATTTTGAAGCATCACAGGAAAGAGTAACTGGTTTGTTCACATCATAGTATCTTAATGTAGATGGGGTAGCAATTTTTAGCTTGAGGTCTTCAAATGCCTTCTGGTGTTGTTCCAACCATGACCATGCAACATTTTTGAATTTGAGCTCCCTTAAAGTTGCTGTCAACTCACTGAAGTCTAGTATAAATTTGCTTAAATAGTTGACCATGCCTAGGGTGGCCGCGGTGGTGCAGCAGTTAGCATTGCCGCCTCACAGCAAGAGGTTCTCTGGTTCAATTCTCAGCTGGGGTGCCTTCTGTGCAGAGTCTGCATGTCCTCCCTGTGGTCGTGTGGGATTCCTCCAGGTGCTCCAGTTTCCTACCACAGCCCAAAGGCAAGCTGCTCTAGGTGGATTGGACACTCTAAATTGGCCCTAGGTGTGAGTGTGTGCGTGTGTGTGTGCCTTCTGTGGAAGGCTAGGTGCCGGGCTGGCAAATCAATACCGTAAAACTCCACTGCCAATCATGAGCGGACAGGTGATCCACTGTGGTGACCCCTAACTGAGAAAAGCCGAAAAAAGAAGAAGAAGTTGACTATGCCCAGAAAACGCTGGAAAGCTTGCACATTATCTGGTGCTGACATTTCAAGAATAGCTGCTTGTTTGGTCGGGTCTGATCTCAAGCCTGTACTCGTAAACAAATTACCAATGTACATAACTAATTTTTTGCTGAATTTGCACTTCAGAGGATTGAGCTTCAAGTTTACTTCACATGCTCTGTATAGAACTTTGTTGAGGTTTCTGTCTGCTTCACCATTGCCTCAAACCAATAGATCATCTACTATTATGGTGCAAGGATAACCCAAAAAAATTTGTTCCATTCCATGCTGAAAAACTTCAGTTGCAGAATTTATTCCATATGGCATCCTTAATCCGTATCTGCCAAATGGAGTACCAAAAGTAGTTAAAAATAAGGATTTGTAATCCAGGATCACTTGCCATAACAAACATTTTGCATCCAAAACAGAAAATACAGTGGCATTTTGTATTAGAGCAACCTCTTCAAGTGTGCACATTGGATGATATGGTCTTTTTAATGCTTTGTTCAAATCTCTTGGGTCAATGCCCATTCTGATTTCGTCTGAGCCTTTTTTGTGAGTGGCTACCATGGACACCACCCATTCAGTTGGTTCTGTGATGGACAAATCACACCTTGCCGCAGCATTTTATCCAACTGAGCCTTAACTTTATCTTGCACAGCTATCGGAACTCTTTTGCTGGTCTGACTACTGGAGTGACCTCTCGTTCTAACTTCATGGAATACACAACTAGAAGTTTGCCTAAGTTGTCATTGAAAACATCAGCATATTCTGAGAAAATGGCTTCTGAAAAATTAGAACCAAATACACTTATGTGATGAACTTTAGCAAAAGAAAGCAGATTCATTCTTAAACTATCTTTGAGACCCAATAAAGACTGCACTGCTCTTTGAACTGCATAAAATAACAAGTTGTAACAGTTCTCTGCCAAATAGCATGAAAGTATCACTGAATCTTCAGTTTGAATTTCTTCACCTGCATAAGCAACAAATCTTGCACTATTTGTTACATTGAGTTGTTCTCACTCTAGCAAATCAGTCTGCTGATACATTACACTGTGAACCAGTGTCTACTTTGAGCTCTGTGGATCTTCCATGAATCCAGACACTACAAAACACTTCACTTCTTGTTAATAAGTTCACTGCATCAACTCTCACCAAGCATGGATACACCATCTACATAGAAAGCTGACTGCTTCGACTCTACTTGATCAACTTGCTTTTTTGTGTGACCATTCTTTACAACTATGTGAGGCTTACTTGATTTGCAAAACTTTTGGAAATGGTTCCATTTTTACACTTGTGACATTGCTGACCAAATGCTAAGCACTTCTTTCTTTTAGACTCATGATTCACACCACAATTACGACAGTTAATAAAGCAAGATTTGGGTTTTGCTGATTAATGATTATACTCACTGAGCTGGCGCTGGAGCTTGCACCTTTCTTAGAACTTTCTGGAAAGCCATGTGCCTTCGTTGGAAACCCTGTAGCTGCCACATGCTTAGGCACGCTGTTGTTTGCCACATGTTGCATACTATCTACATGTGCTCTGGAGCCAACTGAAACCATGCCCTTGTCACTCGCAAGCATACTTGTATGTTTCTCTGTCACCTCATGGATTTGACAATTCTCTATGGCCTTGCTCAAAGTTAAATCATTGTCACAAAGTAAAATCTTTCTCACAGCAGCACTGTTAATACAACATAAAGCCTGTCCTTTATCAGCTCATCTTTTAAATCACTAAACCAACACGTTTTAGCTCTGTTTCTCAAGTCAGTTATATAAGATGCAAATGTTTCCCCTGGTTTCTGATCTCCTGTGTAAAACAAATGCCTCGCTAATGTAATATTCATCTAGGGGTTACACATTTCTCTGAACTTGCACTTCAAACACTCGGGGTCTTCCCTTGATTCAGCTTCTACAACAGTATGGTGGTCTGCACCTTCTCCTTTATATACTGCTGGTGCATACACAAATGAATGCTCTCTTTCTATGCCCTCTGACCCTGCTAGGTTTAGTAAAATGAATGCCCTTGTGCATGCATCTCTATCTGCATAAGCTGCTTGTATAAAAATATTGAACACTTGCTCAAATATTCTCCAATTCTCTGTAATATTCTGATCAAATACAAGTGGTAGGGGTTTTCGAAATCCGTCTGCCATATCAACACATACCAGCAAAGGGTTTTGCAAGTAAGCATAAACATACACACATACACATATGCCAGAACTAATGCCAGTAATTGTCCAATGCCTTTATACTCTGAAATTATTCCTTTGTTGGGCTTTTCGGAATTATGTGAAAACAAACTTGTCGTACTTTTGAATAACTGGACTTCGCGAAATAAACTTCTCAGGCATTTTGGTACTTTTGTAATGTCGTGGTAAGGGCAAAAATGCTAAAGTCATTTACCATCATCTTAACAAAAATTTGAGAACTTTACGATGTGACTGAATAACTCATGAGCACTGTAATACTCTTGTAATGTCGTCTTTTGCAAGAAAACACCTCTTATCAGTGTAAGAAATATGCCAGTTAACTGCACAATGCGAATAAATCAAACATCTGTTGTCTTAAACTCAATAACTTTTTGAAGAAATTGTACTTTGCAAATAACTGCATATAGCACACCAAAATGTCCCCAAAATAGTGGTACCTTACTAGGCAACTCTCTACAGTACAAGAAGCACTCTGTAATGGCGGGACTTCGCGAATAGACACACCCAGTACAAGAAACTTTTCAAAATGGCTATACTTTGTATTACACAAAATAGTTGCACTTTACAAACAATAAACTGTTCGAAATACATGCACAGTAATAAGCACACACTAAGTACTTTTACACACTTTGAGATACTTGGAATAACTCTAGTTATGCCCTTGATTCAATAAGAAGTCGTAGTTATGCCCAAACAGCACTTTGCCAAAACACATAAGTCACCTTGTTTTACTTTGCTTATTGTGCCCTTTTCTTTCCTTATTATATTTATTTTGCTCATTTAAGACCTTTTCAAGCCCGATATACTTTTCTTGTGCATATTTTGCTCTAAACATGCCCAACTTTGCCTTGAACACACTCGTATAGCTTTAAACATGCTCGTTTTTGCTTTAAACATACCCATTTTGCTTTACAGTTAATCATTTCATTGAATACTTTTATCTTAAACATTTTCTTTAGTTAACAAACTTTTCTTACTTTCCACTTGCCTGATAATATGGTTTGTACCCTTGTAATGTCCCTTTATTGTCTTTCGTATCAAATAAAACTAAAGGACTGTTGGCAGGGGAGAGGGATTATGCTGGCATGTGTTTCTATTACACCAAAAACTACTGTTATGAGGCTCAAGAAATGTCTGGAAGAATTATCAGCTTTCAGCAGGGAATATTGCATATATGTTTGAACTGGAGCTTGATTTGCAATAGTGAGGATGTCAGAGGGACCTAAAAGGGAAAAGATAACAAAAAAGGGTAGGTTTCTTAAGAAATTTATGAAAATATTTGGTATGGAAGACGTAAATTCTGTGCAACTTGGACAAATGTGCATAATATTCCCCAAGGTACAGTAACTGTACTGATCAGATAGAAAGTATATTTCACAGGAACATGTGCATTTAATTGAAAGCTTCAACACACACATCCAGTAAATGTTTCAGATCATGCACTGACAAAAGAAATGATAAAAATACAAGGTAATGAAGTACAAATGAGACACTGGTGCTTTCCCACCTACCTGTTAAAAACAGAGGAATTTAAGGAATGGGTAGTGGAAATTATTTGAGAAGATAGAAATATCTTCAGAAGTTATAGCTAGTGAGTGGGATAAAATGAAAATAGAGTTTAAAAATAGGGTAGAAATAAAAGAGAATAATATATGGTTCATAGGTAGGTACTAGGCTATCTGCCTGAAGGCATTTATAAGCCTAGCCGGAATGTGTTGGCTTTCGCCACCCCCTTAGATTAGTTCCCTGTGCCTCTGTCCAGCAGAGCCAATGAACAGAGCCGGGGGTAAACTTTCTGTTTCCCATCCACTCATCAAGGTTTCTTTTGAAGAGTGTTAGCGAGGAGCTCTGCCTAATGTAGATTGGAATCCTGTTCCAGAGCATGGGAAGTCTCTGGGACAGGAATCTATCTCTCCAGCACGTCCTATTTATTGTTGTGGTGAGGTTTAGATCCCTGGAGTGTGCGGCTCGAGGGGATATGGTTTTCTTTAGGTGGAGCATGTCCATAAATTCTAGGTTGGACATGGCCTTGTATGTCAGGCAGAGATCACCTCTGAGTAGGCGGTATGCAACAGAGTACAGCTGGAGTTTCTTCAGTCGAGCTGCATAGGGCATCTGCTTGAGGCCAGTGATCCTTTTGGTGAGGTACTTCTGTGGTCTTTCCAGTTGTTGCATGTGTCTTGTAAGGTACATATTAAATGGGGCACTGTACTCTATGATGGGTCTGATGAGTGATGCATAGAGGGGCCCAATGACCTCTTTCGATCTGGATGCAAATCCTTTTGTGATTAGGTGGGCCACATAGAAGGATTTTCTAACTACTTTGGCAATGTGATTATCAAAGGAGAGGTTACTGTCTACTTGGGTCCCCAGATCCCTTATTATGTCTTCCGTATTTAGGGGGCTGCCATCTATGTGGTAGTTTGTGGGTACTTTGTTTTTTCCAAAGGGAATGACTATGCACTTTTTGGCATTTAGCTTGAGGCCATGGTTTTGACACCAGGTATCTGTCTCAGTGAGACCCTTTTGGAGGATGTCTGTGTCAGCTGGAGAGTCAATTATTGCCCCTAGTTTGTTGTTGTCTGCGAACTTGGTCAGCCACAGTCCTCCTGTGCTTGCTTGTACCTCTGAGAAGTATATGCTGAACAGGAGGGGTCCTAGGACTGAGCCCTGGGGAATGCCACTTGTAACCGATTTAGAGTCAGACCTAGCTCCCGCAACTCTTACCATGTGGGTTCTGTCCGTGAGCCAGTTGGCAACCCATCTCATGACGTAGGGGTTTATGTTCAGGCTGGTGAGCTTGTTTATAATACCTGAGTGGGGAATGGTGTCGAAGGCCTTTGCAAGGTCTAGGTAGGCTGTGTAGACCACCTTTCCCTCATCTATAGCCTTGGTAACTGTCTCAAAGAAGTCCACCAGGTTTAGGAGGCAGGATCTGCCCTTAACAAAGCCGAACTGGATAGGGTCCAGTGTTTGGAGGTTTCCAGTGTCTCTGTTAATGAGATCCATGATGATGCGCTCCATAGCTTTGCAGACCAAGCTAGTCAGGCTTATAGGGCAATAGTTCCTGGGGTCCGTTGTGGCTCCACCTTTGTGGAGTGGAATAACCATTGCTGTGTGCCACTCTGTGGGCATGTAGCCTGTGGAGAGGCTGAGTTTAAACAGTGTGTTTAGGTGAGGGGTTAGTTCATCTTTCAGCTCGTGTAGGACGCAGTCTGGGACACCGTCCAGTCCCATTGATGCTGTGTTTTTGGCTTTGGAGAGGGCTGTTTTAACCTGAGTGTCTGTGAGTTCAGGGGCACTACATTCTTCTGGTATAGTTATGGGCCCTTTTGGAGGTGAGAGGGGGGTGAAGTTTGCACTGAACCTGTCTGCCAGGATGTTGGCTATATCGGTCGGTTCAGTGTATTTTGTGCCATTCTGCACTAACTCCGAGCAGATCTGAGAATTGCCACTTAAAATTCTTGACATAGCTAAAGAATGCCTTGTGGTTATCTTTGGAGTCCATGGCAATTATAAAATCTTATAATAAGTTAATGAATGGTTTTATGAATTTTATTATGTATATTTAATATATACTTTTATACATAGAAACAAATTTAAAGTAATTAAATGATTATTGTATATTTTTGTGTTTATAGTCTGGCTGTTATGTGACTGTTTAATTGACTATTTAAGGTTTTAGAATTCAGTATAGGTATTCTAACACTGAAGAAGGGTTTGTAATCCGAAAGCTTTGTTGTTTTATTAAAGTATCTGGCGTTTGTCTGGAGTTGTATTTATTGGCTTTGAAACTTCCCACCTCGTTCTTAAGTAACGTGAAGTTTGCTTTTGAAAAGTTTTTCACAGTGGTTTCTTTGACCGTGGGTGGTGGCGGAATGTGGATATCCAGAGTGATTAGTTTATGGTCAGATTTAACCAGCGATGGGTTGACCTCTGGTGTGGAACTCTGGTCATCCATGTTGGTGATGACCAGTTCCAATATGCTGTCACCTCTGGTGGGGGTGTTGACCAGTTAATCCAGAGTGTTTGAGTTTATAAATTCTAGGAAAATGTTGGGCAAGGGAGTTTGTACTTGAGTAGTTCTCCCAGTTAATGTTTGGGTAATTGAAATCACCCAATATCAGGATGTTTGGTAGGATCTTTATGTTTCCCACTGTTTCCAGGAATGCGGAGTGGGGGTCCTGGGACATGGTGGGTGATCTGTAGCAAGCTATAATTTGAATAGCAGTTTTGCCCATTGTTAGTTGCACGTGGATGATCTCTGAAGCATTGTGCTGTGCCACTAACCTGGAGGCGTGGGTATCCTTGATGAATATGTAAACTCCCCTGCCTTTTGTATTTCGGTCCGGGTTTTGTGGCCAAAATGTATGGTATGAGTTGTAACCTGGTAGTGCTGGGGTGCTCTCTGGAGCCTTAAACCAGATTTCTGTTACTGCACATATATCGATTTTCTCCATACTGAGGAGTCCCTCGAGTGCATGCATTTTGAGGTTTAGACTTCTGGCATTGAGTAGCATTACCCTCAGTTTTTTGTTACTTGTGCTACTTATGTCGGTGGGTTTGTCTTTTGAGCCTTGCCTAAAAAAGGCACTATGGGGATGGCAAGTGCCTTGGCCAGTATTCGAAAGCCTAAGGGTGACAGATACAAGCCATCTCTAGCAAAGCAGCGTGGCTCGTCGAGCATGTCATCCCAGGCTGACAGGCACTGGATCCCCTTTGAATGACACCAGAAGCTTAGCTAATTGTTGAAATTGATAATTTTTTTCTCTATACCGTGGTATCATTCTTGGTGAGGGCAGGATGCTACTCAGGGTCAGGGACATACCAGCCTGGGCAATGTGATCAGAGAGCTCCTCCATGTCTCTTTTCATGTAGTCCAGGGAGGTATGCCTCAGGTCATTCACATCAACATGGACAATGACAGAGTCATATTTGTACTTGTTCTGGAGTGACCTGAGTGCTTGTGTTATATGGTGGATCCTGGCACCCGACAGGCAGCTAACAGTAACCTTCTCCTTGTTCAGCCTAGTGAGTGGGACGTCAGTGTTCCTGACTATAGAGTCACCTATTACTAGTGTGTTGGGCAGGTTATTTTGCCTTAAGGGCTGTGATTGTGTGGCACACTGGTTTCTGAAGTATGTGTTTCATGGTTTGTGTTGGGGGATGGAGGTTGCTTGGATGTCTGCTTTGGAGGTCTCTGTTGCTACTGCAGATTTTTATTTAGAGCCTCCGAGTATGTTTTCGTATATTTGTGTGTTTTTTGCCACTGCTGGTTTCATAGGTCTATGTGAGACTGGTGGTGTGATGCAAGTAATTCCCTTCTCCTCTTGACTGCCTGGTCCAGTCTTGGGTTGAGAGAGCTTAGCCTCCAATTTAGCTGTATAATTGCATCTCTCGCATGTATTAGTGTTTGGTGGAAGGAGGAGAGGGTTGTCTGTGTACATGAGGCAATTGTAACATTGCCTCAGAATGCCCAGATTCACCAGTTTGACCAGAGAGTACACCTGAAACTGCCCTTTGGACATGCCTGGATAGGTACAGTGAACTGTTTTACTGACTGGCTGGTCCTTCTCTACAGTATAGGGGGGTCTAGTACTAAGGTTTATTAGTGCTTGCTATGAGTTTTGAGCAAGTGCCGTGATGAGAAGTGAATGGTTTGAGTGCTTAAGTTGAAAGTCTGTCTAGTTCCAAGGGAAAAAATTGAAGACTAGACTTTGTGGAGCCAGGAATAGTTATACCCTAGCTAACTGGTGCTGCACGGTGTGCAAAACCGTGCAAATGCAGGTTTTATAGCCTCCATTTTGGCTGTATAATTGCATCTCTCGCATATGTTAGTGTTTTGTGGTAGGAGGAGAGGGCTGTCTGTGTACATGAGGCAGTTGTAACATTGCCTCAAAATGCCCAGATTCACCAGTTGTACCGGAGAGTACACCTGAAACTGCCCTTTGGACATGCCTGGATAGGTACAGTGAACTGTTTTACTGATTGGCTGGTAAGGTCAAATAGAGAACCTTGTCCTTCTCTACAGTATTGGGGGGGACTAGTGCTAAGGTTTATTAGTGCTTGCCATGCGTTTTGAGCAAGTGCCGGTATGAAAAGTGAATGGTTTGAGTGCGTAAGTTGAAACTTTGTCTAGTTCCAAGGGAAAAATTGAAGAGTAGACTTTGTGGAGCCAGGAATAGTTATACCCTAGCTAACTGACGCTGCCCAGTGGACAAAACATTGCAAATGCAGGTTTTATAGCAGGGAAATGAAAGAGATAGAAATTAGCCCAAATTGGCCAATAAACTACTAATTTCTGGGCTGAAACCACTCCTCCAGGGACAGATAGGCTGCTCAAAGCTCCCTCTCTCACAGTGAACAGAGAAACTTCCTTCTATCCAAGTAAGGTATGGGCAAACACAGAAAATTGTAACACAGCCCTGAATTCAGCACTAACCTGAAAACTGGACTATACTAGCTTAGAAAGGTGGGAAAACAAGTATATATATTTTTTTTGTTTATTTCAGAAAATAAAGCAGGTACAATCAAAAAAACACTTTAAATGCACGGAAATGGCTATCACACTTGAGTGTGTAGCCTACAACAGTTAAACAGGTAATTTAAACACAAAAACGACTTTGTTAAAGTGTAGGCAGTAAAATAAGTACAATATGTAGCTGAAACTTCTTCTTTCTTCTTCTTCTTCTTTTGGCTTTTTCCCGGTTAGGGGTCGCCACAGCGGATCACCTGTCCGCTCATGATTGGCAGTGGAGTTTTACAGTGTCGAGTTGCCAGCCCGGTGCCCAGCCTTCTACAGAAGGCACGCACACACACTCACTCACACCTAGGGCCAATTTAGAGTGTCCAATCCACCTGCAGCATGTCTTTGGGATGTAGGAGGAAACCGGAGCACCCGGAGGAAACCCACGCGACCACAGGGAGGACATGCAGACTCCGCACAGAAGGCACCCCAGCCGAGGATTGAACCAGAGAACCTCTTGCTGTGAGGTGACAATGCTAACCACTGCACCACCGTGGCCGCCCCACAATATGTAGCTGAAACAAGCTTTGTAAATCACAGAAACTCTAGAAAATCGGCATTTTAGGTGGAATTAGCTAAAGGCAGCAAGAAAATGCAGAAAAATGATACTTAATTACTCCAAAGTCTCTCTTTTGTCTTTCGGCTGCTGTAGAACTCAGCAGGGCACCAGGCAAAAGCTTGCTGAGCTGTATACTAGCCTAAAACACATGCAAATGTGGGTTCTGTAGCAGGGAAATGAAAGAGATAGAAATTAGCCCAAAATGGCCAATAAACTACAAATTTCTGGGCTGAAACCACTACTCCAGGGACAGATAGGCTGCTCAAAGCTCCCTCTCTCACAGTGAACAGAGAAACTTCCTTTTATCCAAGTAAGGTATGGGCAAACACAGAAACTTGTAACACAGCCCTGAATTCAGCACTAACCTGAAAACTCGACTATACTAGCTTAGAAAGGTAGAAAATAATTATATATTTTTTTGTTTGTTTTTTTCAGAAAATAAAGCAGATGCAATCAAAAAACACTTTAAATGCGCAGAAATGGCTATCACACTTGAGTGTGTAGAGTGTTAAGAAGTAATACGGATTATTTAGAATAAGGGGAATCTCACAGAAAAAGAACAGACACAAATGCAGATTGCTGAAGAGAAAATAAGGCTGTATTTGGACAATATGGATGAGTTTAGAACAATTCGTGTTAAGCAGTTGTTTTTTGATAATAATCCAGAGCACAGAAACTTTTAGCAAAAAGACGTAAGCAACAGAAAGTAGAAAGGGAACCTATAACCAGAAAAATAACCAGAGATCCTTAAGAGAAATTAGATATATCTATGAAAAGGTGTGTAAAGCACAGAATTGTAGAAATAATGGAAATATTTATGAAAGACTTAATTATACCAAAGTTAGAGGTAGGTGAGTCTCAGCAACTAACAGCTAAGATACAAGGAGATGAGATAAAAATGGTGATGTATAATCAGTCTTCAGGAAAGTCTACAGGAGCAGATAGTACTCCTGAGGAAGTTTGGAAATTAGGAGGGAAGAAAGTGATAAAGATCTGGAAGATTCTATTTAACAATATTTTAAAAGGAGGGGAAGCACCAACATCTTGGAAGAAAGCTGTGGTGTCCGTTTTACCTTAAGATGGTAGACACCCATCAGACCCAGCTTCATATAGACCAATTTCCATTTTAATCTATGATTTAAAAATATTTTTCTCTATACTAACTAAAAGAAAGGCATAGGTGTTGGCAAAATTGATAGATATCGATCAGTGTGGCCTTGTGGAGGGGAGACAAACATTGTACAACATTAACAGAACAATGATGATCCAGAGGGAAGCAGAATGTAAGAAAATACAACTATTTTTAGTAAGTCTCGATGCAGAGAAAGCATTCAGTAGAGTGAGCTGGGGTTTTATGAGTAGGGCAATGGAAGCATTTGCATTCCCAGATACAATAATAAGGTTGATTAGGGATATATGAAGGTATCATGGATATGTTTTAAACTTTTGTAACCAGCAACTTTAAGTCTTTTTCTCGTGGATGAGCCTAAATTTTACTCTTTGAGGTGGTTAGAACTTGATTATGTATTATCAGTTGTAGGGAGGTGTGCATATTGAGCTACCATAGCTGTCCTTTTGCATTTGTGTTATACTTACTAGTAACTCTAGCTGAAAAATGACATCTGTCTTTGCAGCCTAATGGACCATGACTCCCTGCTAGGAAGTTAATCACAAGACAGTACACATAGTTTATATGATTCTGTTTGTCTGTTTCTACGTGTATCTAGCAAGCAGTTTGGGCTAGTTAACATTAGGAAGAGTGGTATGTGTCTTAATTTCACAATTCTTGGTACAAATGGGAAGCCAGGTCATTGAGTTAAGTGAAGCAAGCCATTCACACAATATAGGGATTTTATTTGTAAATCCTGGTTTTATCTACATGGAATGTTAATGGTATGAATGATCTTGTGAATAGATGGAGGAGTTTTTCCTATGTTCATAAACTATATTATGACGGATGGGTGCAGGTGCATTCCCACTGGGATAGTAGATATGATGGATGGGTGCAGGAGCATTCCCACTGGGATAGTAGATGAGAGTGAAGAGATTTTTTTAAATATAAAGTGGTTGAAAGTGGTACGAATGGATGGAGGTAGGGAGTTCCAAAGACATGCTAGACCATAGGATAGGAGATTTTTACCTGGGGGATGAGTTGGTTTGTACAATTCTATTAGGTTTTGGTTATTAGATCTGAGTACTCTGTTGGGAAGGTGCATTTTAAAGGCAGAGGAAAGGGATGGACAGAGGAAGGGTTTGAAAATGAGCTTGTGTGCAAGAGTAAGTTGAGAATAGATGAGTTGGTTGGATAGTTCTAGCCATTTTAGTTTGTGGAGAGAAGAACAGTGGTGGGTAGATGCCTTATGGCTGGTAGCGAACTTGGCGATTTTGTTGTAGCAAGAGGAAAGTTGTGTTTTAAGGGAAGATTGTAGGTTGGTTAGGAGTGGGGCTCCATAGAGAAGAGAGGGGATAAGAAATGAGGTGGAGAGAGTGATTTTAGTGGAGGGTGAAGGTAACGATTTTGTCGGTAGAGCATGCCTAGTATTTGATGATTTTTTTTTATATTTAGTTGAATATGGGAGTTGAATTTTAGCTGACTGTCAATTTGGACCCCAAGTAACTTAGCCTCTTACACCAATTCCAAGGATGTGTTGTTATGGCTAGTGATAGAAAAAGTGTTTGTATTGATAGAGGTGATTTTAGAGAGAGTAAATGCCATTAATTTGGTATTAGAGGCATTAAGTGCTAGGTGGTTTTCTTTCATCCATTGTTCGTTGGTTGAGAATGCATCTTGTGTAAGCTTTTGGAGTATTGGGATGGATGTGGCAGAACAGATAATAGTTGAATCATCTGCATATTGGATGATATTAGAGAAAGGGATAGAATTGCGGAAGTCGTTTATGAATATATTAAATAGGAGAGGACCCAGTATGGAACCTTGGGGAACTCCAGTTGGGGTATTAAGGAATGAGGAGGTGGCCTTTTTCCATTTTACTGCTTGATATCTATTAGATAAACTAGAAAACCAGTTCAGCGAGGAAGGAGATAAGTTAAGCTGAGAGAGTTTAGTTAGAAGTAGTTTGTGAGAGATAGTGTCAAAGGCCTTAGAGAGATCAAGTAGGAGGGTAGAAACAATATGACCAGAGTCCCGGGCTTTATTTATAGTTTCTAAGAAGGAGAGGAGGGCTGTCATAGTGCTATGACCGGGTCTAAAACCATGCTGTGTTGGAGTTAGCAGATGATTGTCTAAGAGATATGGTAGGAGTTGTAGATTTCTAGGAGTTCAGAGATGGGAGACAGGATAGCGATGGGACGGAAGTTAGTAGTATTGTTATTATTGCCACCTTTATGTAAAGGTATGATAAAAGCCTTTTTCCAAATTTGGGGTACTATACTTTCTTGGATAGAGCGGTTGATTAGAATACTAATGGGGTAGGCAATGGTTTCTGCAGCTATGCTAAGAAAGTATGAAGGAATATTATCTGGGGCATTAGAGCATGGCTTCAGTTTCAGGAGGAATTTTTTTATGGTTGATGTGGGTGTAGATTTTAGTGAGAAAGGTGAGGAAGGGGAAGAGAGGGTATTAGAGGGTGGTGATAATGTAGAGGAAGTGAGAGTAGTGGAGGGAGTGGAGGGAAGAGTGTTAGTAGAGGAGGATGGGGGTGAAGTGGAGAGTGTGGTGGTGGTAGAGGAGGATGGGGGTGAAGTGGAGAGTGTGGTGGTGATAGAGAATGAAGAGGTTAGTTTGGAAATAGAATTAATGAAAAAAGAGTTAAATTGTGTGGCCAAGTCTATGTCAGGGGCATTGGGGTCTGGGCTGGTGTTGACTGTTTTGCCGGGATTGATAAGGGTAGAGATTCCTTTCCAGAATTTCTGAGGGTTTGTTTTATTATTATTTTGGAGTATGGAGAAATAATTTTGTCGATCAGTGATAATAAGCTTTTTTACTTTGTTTCTAAGTGTTTTGTATTCATTATAGATGAGGGGAGACCTCTTTTTCTGGTAAAGTACCCAGACTTTATCTCTGTGTCGCATGGCTGTTAGTGTGTTTTTGGTTAGCCAGGGGGTGGTTTTGAGTTTTATTCTTTTAGACCTTAAAGGAGCATGGTAGTCTAGAAGGTTTAAGAAGGTTGAGTTGAAGTGGGCCACAGCATTATCTAGAGGTCGAGTTTTTAGAATGTTCCAATTAATTACTTTTAGAGAGTCAGTGAAAGCTATTGGGTTGAAGTTTTTTTGGTTGCGAGTAGTGATATAATTATGTGTTCTCTGTAAAGGTGTAGTGAGTCGATATGTGAAGGTGGGTAGGCGATCACTAGGGGGGTCTGGAAGTATACCACTATCAGAGAAATAATGAGGGTGAGAGACATACCTCTCAACCTGGAAACATCAGAAATCTGGACAAAGGCCATGAAAAATAGGTACAAATATGTACGCTGATTAACATCTCATTTGCATACATACTTATGTAACCCCACCCACTCCAATGGAATTGTGGGATACCAACTTTCAAACACAAACTGAAGAACAGACAACCAAAATATGACACCAGACCAGGGTCCCCCTGTAGCCATTCCAATTATCTGGCTATTTCGCCCCATTTACCATAAACACTAATGTGTGCATCTGCATACTGCTTTACTTCTATAATAAAGATTTGGATTTTATTTTTATATTTTGAGGCACATCATCAATGCACAAACACTAACAGACATCTGATAAATAAAGCAATACAGTTTCACAATGAAAATAGACTTGAAACTTCTCTGCTCTTGAAAATCACATTAATTGAAACAGTATTGTAACCACTTGGTATTAAAACTTCTCTGCTCTTGAAAATCACATTCATTGAAACAGTATTGAAACCTGCACCACATCCAAAGAAAATACATCTGGCCAATAAGGGATAAAGATTACCTTTGGGCCGTTTTCAAATCATTGGCCCCTTGCACACATACGTGTTCTTTCATTTGATATACCTTCCTGACTTTATTAAGTTATATTCCTTGTATAATACAGCACACTTGTTAGAGCACATTTTAAATGTATTGTTTGAAAAAACATTTTTTCAGTAGGCCGTACTGTAGGCAATGAAACAAAATGCATGAACCAATAATGACAAAACTGCCCAATTCAGAACATTTCCATCATAAAAAGTCTACTTCCACACACGCACACTATAAATAGAATGACAGTAGAGTAAGCCATAGGCATCTTGCACAGCTTTCCATTCTCACACTTTCAATTTCAGGGTTTTTTTTCGGGGGGGGGGGGGGGGCAAAAGTTAAAAAAAACAGGGACACATTTTAAACATTGCTTGTATAATTTTGGAAAGTTGCTAGAATAAAACGTGTTACCCCCATGCATGTTACTGGCAAGTCTTGACTTGAACCCAGAACACTATACACACACACTACACTTAGTGCAACATACCACTATGCTAAATCAGCAGTTTAAACAATAGGAAGACTGAAACTTAATGGCTATCATTTATTGAATTCAGTTCTCACTTCTCATCATAGCTCTCACACACACACTTTGTTCAAATGAATGGCAGCTCCTAATACAGCAGCTTAAGACTAATGGCAGCAGTCCGTGCATTTAAATTAAACAGCAAAAAACAAATGGCAGCTGGTTCCTGTTCACACACACACACACACACACACACACACACACACACACACACACACACACACACACACACACACTTTGTTCAAATGAATGTCAGCTCCTTACAGCAGCTTAAGAATAATGGCAGCAGTCCTCGGCCCTCGCATTTAAAATAAACAGAAAACGAATGGCAGCTGGTTCCTGTTCACACTTCACACTTCACACACACACAAACACACACACTTTGTTCAAATGAATGGCAGCTCCTAATACAGCAGCTTAAGAATAATGGCAGCAGTCCTCGGCCCTCGCATTTAAAATAAACAGAAAACGAATGGCAGCTGGTTCCTGTTCACACTTCACACACACACACACACACACACACACACACACACACACACACACACACAAACACACACACTTTGTTCAAATGAATGGCAGCTCCCTACAGCAGCTTAAGAATAATGGCAGCAGTCCTCGGCCCTCGCATTTAAAATAAACAGAAAACGAATGGCAGCTGGTTCCTGTTCCTCCTTACCTAATACCAGTCCTGAATGGCAGAGCTTTCTTGGGCAGGCAACAGCTTAAAACATACAGTAAGAGCAGCAGCATATTTTCTCAGATAGTCCCAGGCTCCCAGCACAAACGGCAGGCTGCAGCTTTCTTTCTCGGGCAATACAAGTGATAAAGTCCCAGTCCAAACGAATGGCAGGCAGGCGGCAGCTAAGTGTTTCTGTTTGAACAGGGTTGGCGATTTCGCGGCAAGCTTTTCAAATGCAGCAACTGCTTGCAGCCAGCCAGAAATGATGACGCGAGCTCAAGGAGCTCAATTCCGACTGGCTGGTAATGCGGACGGAGCTGACGTCATTGCGCACATGATGACATCAGCTCTGACAGCACGAAAATTTAAAAAAATAAAAAAATAAGGCAAAGAAATCGGAAATTAAGGGGTGCCAATCGGGAATCGTGGCACCCCTTCATTTGGACCCCAAAACTCGGTAAAAAATGAGTAATTCGGGATGGTTGGGAGGTCTGGTGAGAGACTAAAATCCAGTCTAGAATACTATCATTGGAAAGGGTTTTTGAGGGGCGGGTTATGAAGTTTATTAGCTGTGAGAAATTATAAAGGTTGATATTAAGTGGGTTTGTTGGAGACTGAATGGAGGACCAATTGATATTCGTGTCACCCAAGATTATTATTTCATTGCTAATGTTGGTGGAGAGACAGAAGAGGATGTTCTCGAGTGTAGTAATATTGTCTCCAGGGGGGATGTAGAGGGAGGCTATACATATGTGCTTGTGTTTATTAACTTGAAATAGTGCTAGGAGTAGTTCAGCATTATTGAAGTTGGGGATAGGTTTGTTATAAGGGGTGACTGACAAGGAGGATGAGTATAGGAGAGCTACTCCACCCCCTTTTTTATGGGATCTATCTTTTCTGATTGAATAGTTTGGTGGTGTTATTTCATGGTCTTTTATGTGGGGTTTTAACCAAGTTTCAGAGATTGATAGGATGTCAGGTTTATTATGTATAAGCCAGGCATGGAGGTTTGGGATTTTGTTTACTATGCTTTGGGAGTTTAGAGAGGTGAATAGTATGGACTTGTCTATAGTGGAAGAGGTGGAGGGGCCAGGGTTGGGGTGAATATCTCCTGATAATAGAGCGGTTATTAGATATAGGATTGGGTTGGAGAGGTATTTGGACTGCTTAGAATATAGGTTGGGCTTTATTATGTTGATGAAGGATTTGTTAGTTACTATGGTGGTAGAATGTTTGAGGGGTAATAAGTTTATAAGAAAAGAGTAGGTGTTTTTTTTTATAGGATAAAGATGGAGAGATATTATGGTGTGTGATTTTAAGGGAGGTGAGTTAAGATGTATGGTTATGTAGAAGGATTGTGAGTGGTTAATATGTATGGTCTGGGTGAGGTAGTAAATGTAGGCTATATTGAGGAGTAGTAGTAGTAGAGTGGAGGAGGATATGGGTTTTGGGAACATTATAAAGATGGCTGTTAAAGAAAAGAAAATGACTGTTAAGAGTTGGTATGTTGTTGCTAAGTAAACTTTTAGGAGCAGGAGGGTTGTATATACAGAGGAGTTGGTATGCCTCTGATAATTGTGGGGAGTGTAGTATTGAGTAATGGTTGATATGGGTGGGGTTAGGGAGTGGGTGTTGGCTGAGCAATGGAGACTAATTGGCCAGGTAGGGTTTTCTAGGTGAGATGAGTGACGGTTAGTATGGGCGGAGTAAGGGAGTGGGTGTTGAGAGAGTTATGGAGAGTAATTGGCCAGGTGGTGTAGTGGGTGTGGTTATGAAGTTATAAATGTAGAGATGCTGGGAGCGGGTGGGAATTGGGGGCAGGGTAGGGGAGCTGAGTGAGCCCGGAGGCTGAGTGGTAGAAACCAAGGAAGGCAGGATAAGAGCGAGAACCTATCAGTGGAATGTTGAATGCAGAAGGTAAGTACAGGGGACAGAGGATTTAGTAGGATGGAGTGGCCTATGATGTTTAAAAAAGAAAGAGAAAAAATAGGGAAGTTAGAACTTGTATAGAGTACAAGAAAGTAAAGTAAAAGATGTGGGAAGTCAAGAATAGTGGGGAGAGGGTGCCATCTAGTGGACAAATGCTGAAGTGCACCTGTGATTCCACCGGGGCAGATCCCTAAACTGGATTATGTTGAGGAGAGAAAGGGACTAGTATAAAATAAGTGAGCTAGAAGAGGGGCAAGTATGGGAGGTACAGAGTTGATAAGGGTATGGCTGCTGGCTTTCCTGGCAAGGGAGCGTACTGAACACCTAGCAGGGCTTTAGATATCTATAGTAATACAAAGGTTTAGCAGCAGTTGTACGTACTTCCTTAATTCCTTCTAGGAGAAGCTTAGTTCTATTCCCATAAAGGGGATGAGGCAGGAGAGCTTGTTATATTTTATTGTAGGTATAGGCGTCCAAGCCAGGTGTAGTCGCAGAGGGTAATTTAGGGCAAGAAAGCAGGAGAAGAGGAGAGAATGTAGAGAGATAAATTGTACTTTAGTAAGCAGTACAGAAACACATTGGCTCACAACAACAGCATACACTTATCAAATAAGAGTTAAGACTCACAAATGTTCAGAGCAACGTACTATGCAGTAAACTTTCAAAAAGGGAAAAAAAACAGTCTATACTACTAAATAGGCATTGCGACATGGGCTAGGTGTTGTTTCAATAAAGTGTACCTTTAAACAGAATTAGATAAGCAAGTTTCAATGGCAGTCGGGGATTGGTTTTCTCAGTACCCTACTGCCTGAACTGATATAATACAAAACAAGTGGGTGCTAAAGATTATTTCCAGAGGCTATGTTATTCCCTTTCTCCTTCCTCCTCTAGAGAGGCCAAAGAAACTCCTTGACATTCCAGTTTGGAGTAGCAGAAGTTCTAAATCTACTGCAAAAAAGAGTCATCCAATAGATTCCACTCAAACAAGGAGGATTCGGAATTTACTCTTGCTTCTTTTTAGTGCCAAAGAAAACCAGGGACCTATGAGCTATTTTGGATCTAAGCAGATTATATTTGCTCGTACAGAAGGCAATATCCAAATGGTGATGGTCCAGTCCATTCTACCACAGCTGCGGATAATTGGATGTGCTCAGTGGGCTTAAAGGATGCGTGCTACCACATCAAAATGGACAGACACTCCAAAAGTCATCTGTGCTTCTGTTTGGGAGCCAGTCATTTTCAATTCAGAGCTCTGCCCTTTGGACTCACGACAGCCCCCGGATGTTTATCAAATGCATGGCAGTAGTTGCAGCTCACCTGAGACTGCAAGGATTCTGGGTGTTTCCATATCTGGACGACTGGCTTTTTACTGCCCCAACCAGGCATCAACTACTACAGGCCAGGGATTACTTCTTCAACCTTGCCAATCATCCAGGGTTCACTATAAATCTGGCAAAGTTGAACCTATCTTCCGAGCAGACTTTAGAATTCATTGGAACTACTTTGGACACAGTGAACCAGATTGTGGCTCTTCCCCCCCCTCATCATGTTCAGACTTTGAGAGATCATGTCTGAACCGTCTTGAACCAAGTTTCTCCACCGGCAAGACTAATACTTCAAGCTTTAGGATCTATGGTGGTTGCCATGCCTCTAGTCCTTCTTGCAAGGTATTTTATGTGAGTCCTTCAATGGACACTGGCTGTTCAGTACTATATACACTAGCAGCCTCTGTCTGTTCCTGTCAAGCTGACTCTGGTTTGCCCAAGCAATCTACAATGGTGGTTGCTGTCGTACAATATAACTTTAGGCAGACCTTTCCTTCTTCCATCCCCCTCAGCCATGGTGACCACAGGCGCTTCCCAGTTGGGGGGGGGGATTCATGGGAAAGATGGTCTAAGGCACATGGTCACACACAGAGACCAGGTTGCATATCAGTGTTCTGGAGATGAGAGCAGTCCTCCTCATGTTGCAAGCCTTTCAGGACATTCTCCCTCTAGGAATGGCTGAGATTCACACAAACAACATGTCAGTGGTGTGGTACATCAACAAACAAGGAAGAACCTGCTCTTACCCTCTGTGCAGAGAGACCATGGTGGTTTGGTAATGGGTATTGTCTTTGGACTGTTTTCTGCTTGCAATTCACATACCGGGGAAATCCAATGTCCTGGCAGACAAGTTCAGCAGGTCTGACCCCTTATGAGTGGTTCCTCAACCAGTCAGTAGTGGACACGATCTTCAGCCATTGGGGCCAGCCTTGATGCAGTCTGTTCGCACTCCCCCCCCCCCCAGAACAAGTGCAGCAACTAAAAAAAAAAGTGAAATAAAAGCAACTTTTTTTCTTCTAATGATGATATTTATGAAAGGCTATGTGCCCACCCTAGAATTGTTTATAGGCATGGGTTTAGTTTTAAGAATCTTTTTGATGGCATTTCACATTCAGTAACTGGGACTTCAGGCAAGATGGATAAATGTGGGGCATGCAGCCAATGCCAGTATATCAAAGTTAGTGATAGTGTTTTTATATGTGGCAGAGAATTTAAAATTATAGGTCAATACAACTATAATACTCAAGGTGTTATTTATATTGCCTTATGCCAGCAATACTCATTTTATATCGGCAAGACTAAAAGAAAATTAAAACAAAGAATTTATGAACATGTTTAAAACAGAAAAGTACTAATGTCCTATATAAACACCAGTTTAAGTGTAGTGATCATGGTTTTATTTTTTCTGTACTGGAAAAGGTGGTGCTTAACCTGAGAGGTGGTCCCTGGTCTATTTTGTTGAAACAATAGGAACTTTGGTGGCAGATGTAGCTCCTCCAGGTCTTAATGAGTTTATCAGTATTTCTTGCTGGCGAAAATGAGGGCTGATGATTTTATTTTCTTTATTTTACATTGATGTTTGATATAATTGTCTGTTTTTATTTCATTTATAGTGGTATTATTTAATAGGGTTGTGTCCCTTTAAATGTATTTTCTCATTTTGTGATTACATGTTTGGTGGGGGGGTTTAAAAGGGTTTTTGCTTTTTGGTACTTTTATCTGATGAAGTCTACATTTACTAGACGAAAGTGCTTACCTGATTAATAAAGCTGTTTGCTGGCTTTCCCTAGTTGCCTTGTTGTTTTTTGGTTGCATTTGAGTTCACGATTGGCCCCCTGTTCTCCTCTATGCTTATGCCCCTCTACCCTTCATCCCAAAGTTTCTTTAGAAAGCAAAACATCTGAAGTCCTCGGTAATTTCTCCATCTGGTGAATCTGGGCATACTGGGGCAATGCAGCAATTGCCTCATGTACACAGACAACCCTCTCCTCCTACCACCCAACACTACAACCTGCGAGAGATGCACTTACATAGCCAAACTGGAAGCAAAGCTCTCTCCACCCAAGAGTGTGCTAGACAGTCAAGAGGAGAATGTTAACACCCACACTACACCTCAAGCAACACATAGTCCTTTTAAACCCACACCACCAACACCCTCACATAGCAACACTAAACCGTCATATGCAGAGGCCCTTAACAGTAATCTGCCCAAGCAACAAGGACCTCCGAAAATGAAACGCAAACAAACACCAATCACAACTAAAGTGTCACATAGCTGACAACACCAGTGTGGCACCCAACAACAGCCCCTAAGGTAAGACAACGTACCCAACACTTTAGTCATAGATGACTCTATAGTCAGGCACACTGATATCCCACTCACCAGGCTGAACAAGGAGAAAATTACAGTCAGCTGCCTGTCGGGTGTCAGGATCTACCATATAACGCATGCACTCAAGTCACTCCACAACAACTACAAATATGACTCTGTCATTGTCCATGTTGGAGTGAATGACTTGAGATGTACCTCCCTGGACTACATGAAAAGAGACATGGAAGTGCTCTCAGATCATGTGGCCCAGGCAGGTATGACCCTAGCCCTGAGTAGCATCCTGCCTTCACCCAGAATGATACCACAGTATAAGGACAAAATGATTGACTTCAGCAATTGGCTAAGCTTCTGATGTCATTCAAAGGGGATCCGGTATCTATCTGCCTAGGACGACATGATCGACAGACCACAACGCTTTGCCAGAGATGGTCTGCACCTGTCACTCCTGGGATTTAGGTTACTGGCTAAGGCTCTTGCCACCCCTATAGTGCCTTTTTTAGGCAAAGTTCTAAGGACAAAACCACCACCATAACAGGTACAAGCATGCAAAATCTGAAGGTAATGCTACTCAGTGCTAGAAGTCTAAACTTCAAAATGCACTCTCTCAAGGCACTCCTAAAAATGGAGAACATCGATATCTGTGCAGTAACTGAGACCTGGTTCAAGGCTCCAGGGAGCACACCTGCAATACCAGGCTACAATTCTTACCACACTTTTCGGCCATCAAACCAGGACTGAAACACTAGAGGTGGTGGAGTGTCCATATTCAGCAAGGATATTCATATCACCAGGCTAGTTGCCCAAACACAATGCATCTGAAATTCTCCATGTGCAACTAACACTAGGTAAGACTGCAATCCAAATTGTAGCTTGCTACAGATCCCCCGCCATGCCCCAAGATTCTCACTACACCTTTCTAAGCATATTGGAAAATATTAAGATACAAGCAAACACCCTTATACTGGGTGATTTCAACTATCCTGCCATTAACTGGGAAAACTACCCGTGTACCAACAACTTTGCCCAACGGTTCTTGGAATTCATAAATTCCAATGCCCTGGATCAACTAATCCATTGTCCCACAAGGGGCTCCAATATGGGAAATTGATGCTCCATACCGATGGTCAGTCCCTCATTGGTCAGGTCTGACCATAAGCTAATCACCCTTGACATCCACATCCCTCCCCCACCCCCCAGTAAGGAAACCTAGGTAAAAAACTTTTCCAAAGCCAACTTCATGCTACTCAAGTCAGATGTGACAAACTTCATGACACCCATGCAGACGGGAACTGAAAGTTCTACTGCTGAATCGTACATTAAGGCACTGTACGAGCACATCTACTCGTGCATGAATTGTGCCAGCCCAAATAGAACCTCCAAAAAAAGGAAGCCGATCTGGTGGTCCCCTGCCACAAACAAACTTTACAACAAAAGGAAGAAACTGTTGCAGAAAAGAGGACAATTCCAGGATGCAAAAAAACTCCCTTACCAGCCTCAGTAAAAAGCTGAGATCCCTCATAAAATTCTCCAAAGCTAGTTACAAAAATAAAATTGCCAAAGATTCCAAAGATGACCACAAGGCATTCTATAGCTATGTCAAGAATCTAAATGGCAATGCTCAGATCTGCTCTGAGCTACAGCAGAATGCCATTAAATATACTGATCCCAAGGATATTGCCAATATCCTGGCAGATCGATTCAGTGCCAACTTCACCCCCCCTTACCCCCTAAAGGGCCCATCTCAGTACCCAAAGATTGCCAAATACTGGTAATAACGGCCACACAGGTAAAAACAACACTCTCCAAAGCTAAGAATACAGCATCCATGGGACCAGACGACATCCCGGGCTGTATACTACATGAACTACAAAATGAACTGGCACCTCACCTAAGTGTTATGTTTAATCATAGCCTCATCTCAGGCTTCATGCCCACTGAGTGGCGCACAGCTACAGTTATCCCACTCCACAAGGGGTGATCCACCTTGGATCCTGGGAACTACCGCCCCATCAGTCTGATGAGCCTGATCTGCAAGGCCAATGAACATATTATCATGGAACAAGACATTGGCAACCTTCAAATACTGGACCCTACCCAGCTAGGGTTTGTGAAGGACCGATCTTGTCTCCTGAACCTGATTGACTTCTTTAAATCAGTCTCCAGAGCTGTGGACGATGGTAAGGCGGTCCACACAGCCTATCTGGACCTTGCCAAAGCCTTCAACACCATCCCCCACTCTGGAATCATAGATAAACTTACTAAGATGGGCATTAATCCCTATGTCACTCGATGGGTTGCCAACTGGCTTACTGACAGAACCCATACTGTAAAAGTATCCAACTCCAAATCCAGCTCCAGACAAGTGACAAGTGGAGTACCTCAGGGTTCAGTCCTGGGACCGCTTTTAGGTTCATAGGTAGGTATTAGGCTATCGGCCCTGGGGCCTATACAAGCCCAGCCAAAAAGGTACCCTGGCGTTTGCCACCCAAGAAAATTATTTTCCTGTGCCACTGTCAAGCAGAGCCACAGAGGTGATCCCCGGGGTGAATTTCCTATTTCCCATCCAATCATCAAGATTTTTCTTGAGTGCTAATGAGGAGCTTTGTTTGATATAGATAGGTAGTTTATTCCAGAGTATGGGAAGTCTCTGGGACAGGAATCTATCCCTCCGGCATGTTCTTTTTATTGTGGTGACAAGGTTTAGGTCCCTAGAGCGTGTAGCTCGGAGAGATTGGGATTTCTTTAAGTGGAGCATGTCCAGCAGCGCTGGGTTTGACATAGCTTTGTATGTTAGGCAGAGATCACCTCTGAGTAGGCGATATGCGACGGAGTAAAGCTGGAGTTTTTTGAGACGGTCAGTGTAGGGCATTTGTTTGAGGCTGGTAATCCTCTTTGTGAGGTATTTCTGCAGCCTTTCCAGTTGTTGGAGATGTCTTGTGAGATACATACCAAAAGGGGCGTTGTACTCTATAATGGGTCTAATGAGTGATGAGTAGAGGGGAACAATTACCTCTTTTTTTCTGGATGAGAAACCTTTTATGATGACGTGTGCCACATAGAAGGATTTCCTGACTACTGTGGCGATGTGATTATCAAAGGAGAGTTTGGCATCTACTTCTCAGAAGTACAGGGCAACACTAAGGGACTCTGGCTAACAAAGTTCGCAGATGACTGCAAACTGGGAGCCATTATTGAATCCCCAAATGATGTGGATATTCTGCAAAAGGGCCTTACAGAAATAGATGCTTGGTGCCAGAGCCATGGGCTCAAGCTCAATGCCAAGAAATGTATAGTTATCCCCTTTGGGAAAAAACATGTGCCCATGAATTACCACATAGGTGGCAGTACACTAAACACTGAAAGTGTGATAAGAGACTTAGGGACACAGGTGGACAGTGGTCTCACCTTCGATAATCACATCGCCACAGCAGTCAGGAAATCCTTCTATGTGGCACACCACATCACTAAGGGCTTTTCATCCAGAAAAAAGGAGGTCATTGTCTCACTGTATTCATCCCTCATTAGACCCATTATAGAATACAACACCCCGTTTGGTATGTACCTCTCAAGACATTTGCAACAACTGGAAAGGCCACAGAAATACCTCACTAAAAGAATCACAAGCCTAAAGCAGATGCCCTATGCTGACTGTCTAAAAAAACTCCACCTATACTCGCATATCGTCAACTCAGAGACGATCTCTGCTTAACATACAAGGCCATGTCAAACCCAGAGCTGTTGGACATGCTACACTTAAAGAAATCCCAATCCCTCAGAGCCACACGCTCTAGTAATCTAAACCTTGTCATTACAATGAACAAAACATGCTGGAGGGATATATTCCTGACCCAGAGACTCCCCAGACTCTGTAATAGACTGCCCATACATGTCAAGCAGAGCGCCTCTTTGGCCATCTTCAAAAGGAACCTTGATGATTGGATGGGAGATAGGAAATTCACCCCAGGGATCATGTCAGTCGCCCTGCTAGACAGGAGTCCAGGGAAGTAAATATTGTGGGAAGAAATATCCAGGGAATTGTTATGGCTAGGCTTGTATAGGCCCTAGGGCCGATAACCTAGTACCAACCTATAATCCTCATTACTCCCCTATTGGCCTCATCAGATTTGGTTCCTCTTCCTCTGGTCTCACATGAAATATCCTTCATGGATACTGGAACTCAAACAGGACCTCCTTTGTCACCCAATGGAGGGTTTTCACCCCAATCTGATATCCCTCAAACTGACTGCTTGGTTTCTCCATTTCCATTGAATTTTCGAAGGTCCAGGCTTGCTTCCCCTGTTTGAGACATTATTTTAGCCTCCCAGAAACCGGCTACCAAAAAAGTATTCTGGGCCTCTAAAGAGAATATTGACCATTTTTTAGCACCAATATCAGCTATCCTTCTCTTCCTTGTGTCTCATTTCTCTACTATCAAACTTCAGTTTGCAGCCACCTCTAACTTCCATTCGGGTAATGTTTTCAGTTCCCCTAACCCCCCCTAAACTCTCCAAAGCCTTCTTGAAAGGAATCTTCCTCCAAAGCCTCCAGTAAAAAGACCCTTCCCCGTCATGGATGTTACTGTGGTATTGCAAGGCTTAACTCAGAAACCATTTGAACCAGCAGGTGACGTAAAGTTGTTGTCATGGAAGACTGTCGTTCTCATTGACATCATCTTTTCAAAGAAAATCTCAGAGATTCAGGCCTTGTCTGTTAAGCCCATTCAACTACCAGGCTTCTTCCCCAATTTCTGTAATGAGGGAGAACGTTTGTTGCATCTGCTTGACATTCCCAGGCAGTTGCACTTTTATCTGTACAGGATGAAACCTTTTTGAAAATCAGAACAGTTATATGTGTCCTTTTCCCCTAGCTGCCTAGGTCAGGCTGTTTCAAAGGTTATTCTCTCTAAATGGATAACAGACTGTATTACCTTGATTTATACCAAGAATGGCTTACAGCTAACACGTCCTCCTAAGGCCCATGTCCACCTCATCCACTTTTTCTTTTAGGGTCTCTTTAGATAATACCTCTGCTGCAGCCACTTCGTGAAAGGCTCACACATTTGTCTCGCATTACAAATTACACCTTGTTTCCCTCAGCAAAGCTTCCTTCATTTCAGCAGTGCTCCAGCGACCACCCAGGATTGTATAGCTGGGGACTCTACCCATATGTGAGGAGGAATGAAAGAGACAACATCAGATTTATTAGTTATGTACTTACCATAACTTAGTGTCTGTGTTGTCTTCTTTCATTCCTCCTCACCTTCTTACACTGCCATCCCCTTTTCTAGTTCTCTAGATGACCTAGAGATAACTTTTTGGAACTGTTGTTCCTGATTTTGAACCTCTGCTTATGGATGCATACGTCTTCCTTCCTTTCTTTATCTGGTCTGCTATCTTTCAGCAAACTCAATATGAGGAAGTTGGTTGGAGTGCAGGACATTGTGGGAAGTGGGAGGAGCTTCAGATTCGGATCCTAGTTTGAAGAAATGTGGCCAAGTCGGATTTGAGGGTTGGATCTGTAACCCATACATGCGGAGGAATGAAGGAAGACAACACAGGTAGCAAGTTATGGTAAATACATAACTAATAATTATCCTTCCCTCACAAGGGGTACCACACAAGGCTGTCTTATATCTCCTCTGCTGTTTGCACTTTATCTGGAGCCACTAGCCCAAGCAATTAGGGAGTCTACTATACAGGGCTGTAACTAGGGTCCCCACAAACTAAAAGTCCCTTTATTTGCAGATGATATCCTACTCACACTTTCTGACCCAGAAAAGATCTAACAACTCTTTTCCATATAATTAAAAAATGTGGATATTTTGCAGGCTATACTATCAAGATGCAGGAAACTAAAGCAGTTGGTCTCGACTTAACTTAAACTTTCATCAAGAATTGATGTTTTGTTACCACTACTTACTTGAGGACAATAGATTAAAGTATTTAGGGATATGGATAGCAGGCCCATAGCAACAGTTGTTCACTTTAACCTTCCAGGAAATTCAGCACAAAGTAGTAGCAGATTTCCAGAATTTGAAACTACCTACTTTGGACGTGTATCAGAAGGCCCAAGCAATAAATTGGTTGTCTTGTCCCTGTTGCTATAAGGAATGCAAACCCTAGCTTCCTCTCCACTGAAAAGAAAGCAGATTATAAAACTATCTAAAACCTGTATCGGGGGGGGGGGCACTCCTGTTTGGTTTGGGAAAAACTGTCTTTACCTGGACATCTCGGAAGAGTATCAATCAGTCAAGAAGCTCATATCTATCAACTCCAAAGCAGTATAGAAAGATATGATATTAGTGAGATGTAATATCTCGCTGGGAACAGGTTACTTGGACATAGTTATCCTCAAGCAGGTCCCCTAGGCCATCATCCTTCAATGAAACCGCTCTTGAAGCAACTAGGAACTTTATTAAAAACTCACCTCTAAGCCACAGCATGGAACCTGTTCTACAGATAATCTATTCCCAACTCAGAAACCATGGTATCTCCTCCATGAGTAACTGAGGAAAGCAGCTATGATACAGATATCAGATGTTAGTTAATGGAAGAGTACCGGAATGGCAAGAGGTAAAGGCAAATTATGCCCTTCCACAGATACGCCACCTTGAATACCAGGGATTAAAAGTGTCTTTGAGATGGATAAAATGTTATATAAATGTAGACTTGAGAGAAACTGATTTTGTCCAATTAATTCTCCAGTATAGGAACAAAGATACGATGGGGCATACCAAGGTATCTGGCTACTATGAGGCATTGCTGCTTCTCAAACACAAACAAATACAAAAAAACTATAGCAGTCAGAGAGATTGTAAAACACCAATATAGAATTCCAGCAATGGCTTAGTTATCTGCAACTTCTATACTCCTGCACTAGGGACCTAAAATTTAGGATATTTGGATGGAAGAGTCTCCACAAATACTTTTATACCACACCAAGTTAAGAAAAGTCTTCCCAACAGTCTCTGAGGACTGCTGGTGGTTTGGTACTCCTGAAGAGAGCAGTTGGCTATATATATATTCCTTTAGTGCCCCAGCTTGGTTAATTTCCAAACTCTTCTTAGACAGTTGCTTCATAAGGTATTTGAAAAACCACTGGATGTTGATCTGCAATTATATCTCTTAGGCTGGCCTAACAAAGACATGCTTACACCCTCTCAGAATGCCTTATTGACTTTAACAATGCTTATCATGAAAAAAAGCCATAATTAAGAAATGGAAGCAAACACACTCACCAGAACCTATTAGTGTACAGCAGATACTTACATAGATAATGACTGCTGAGTTAAGATTGGTGGATGGGCACCCTAGATCAAAACTTCAAGAGAAGTAGAGCCCCTGGCAGGCATCTCTGGAATCTGCGTAGAAAATAGGAATATTTCCTAAATGCAAAGGGACAAGAATAATAAGACTGCATTTAAAAAGATTAAGGGCATTGTTCACATGCAGAGTAATAAACATATAAACAGAACTAGGCAGTAACACAACTTGGAGACATCTCTAGTAGTCAGGACCAAACAATCTAGATCTAGACTCCTTCTCTGATGTTCAGTATACTGTGATCTAATTGTCTGCTAATTCTTTTAAATAATTATCTGATATGCTGTTATTAGCTTCATTGTTTATTTGATTGTATGTGGAACAGGTAATAAGGCAAAGTCAAAAGAAAAAATAATTAAAGGGAAATCTAATCACAAAAATTCTACAAGCTGTGAGTAGTTTCATAATTTTACAGTAGACAGTGAAATCCTGTAATATATACTAAATTGTTGTTGCTGTTGTTTTTCTTTTGGCTTATCCCGGTTAGGGGTCGCCACAGCAGAACTCCGGTCCGCTAATGTTTGGTAGTGGATTTTTACGTGCCAAGTTACCAGCCCTGACGCACAACTTTCAATGAAGGCACGCCCATTCACGTATGCCTCCACACAGAAGACGCTCTAGCTGAGAATTGAACAGGACAACATTTTGCTGTGAGGCGACAACGCTACCGCAGTACCACTACCGCGGGTAATATATACTAAATTATGGGAGTATATTAGTTCAATCTGCTGAAAAGGGTTCCAGATTCAATAATTATTGCCAGAAATTAAAATGATTTAAAATAACCACAAACGGGGTAATTTAGTGGACAGCTTAATAGACTTGAGGATTTTTCTACGGAAAAAGAATTTAGATATTATGTTTCAGGGGCAACAGGATGGTGGTACTAATAGTGGTATTAGAAGACCTAGTACCTATAATCCCCCTATACACCCCCAGCTAAAAAAATTTGAAAGGGAGGTCGAAGAAGAAATCAGGAATGTTTACAGGGGTGGATGGCATGGTAAATTTAACATGACTAGAGAAGAAAAGGTACTTCTCAAATCCATTCAAGAAAATAGATACCTGATGGTGATGCAACCCGATAAAGGTGGAAGGGTGATCTTCATGGACAGTATTTTGTATTCCAGTAAGATGATGGATATGCTTAATGAAACCAACAGGTATGTTAGGGTATCCAAGAATGAGATTAACTTAGCATACCGTAAGATTGATTTGGTTTTACAGGACATGCTGAATGACAATTTTATAAACCAGGACACTTTTAAGTATGTCAGTGTGGACAGACCCCGTATCCCTGCTATTTTCGGGATACCCAAGGTACACAAAAGTGTGGAGGATCCACCCCTGAGACCCATTGTGGCAGCCGATGGCTCTAAAACCCATCCGTTGGCCAAATGTTTGGATATAAAATTAAAAGATATTTGGGTTAGGGACAATGGTATACTTAAGGACTCCTGGGAATTTTTGAGAAGCATTAATAGCAACATGTATTCAGATTTCTTAATATTTGTAATCCTTGATATTCAGGACTTATTTAATGTGATTCCACATTCTACAGGGTTAGATTGGTTCCAGGATGCCATTCACCTACATGGAAAACTCGACCACAATACTTTTCTGGTTTATACAGAGTTGATGGATTTGGTATTGAAACACAACTTTATATTTTTTGAGGGTGAGTTGTTTAAACAGATCCAGGGAGTGGCCATGGGGGCAAGTTGTGCCCCTACTTATGCCAACATTGTGCTCATGGTTTGGGAAGAGAAGTTTGTGTTCCAGTCTGAATATGCACACTATTGGGTATATTGCAAACGTTACCTGGATGATATTTGCATTTTTTGGTAAGGTAGTATGGAAAAGTTAACAGAATTCATAGACTATCTAGACCATGCCACTAATTTTTTGAAATTTACTTCCCATATTACACATGACTATATGAACTTTCTGGACGTCACTATTAAAAAAGATGTCCTAGCGCAGCAGTTTACATCTAATGTATATAGAAAGGAAACCTTTTCTAACTCATGCCTATATTTCACTAGTTCCCATCCGTTTAAACAGAAGAGAAGTATTATCAAGGGACAATTTGTCCGTAGTTGTAGGATGACCTCTTTGGACTCAGACTTCGAAGACGAAAGTCAGAGAGTCAAAGAAATGTTTATATCTAGGAAGTGTCCTAACTATTTAATTGATGAGGTTTTGGAGGAAGTAAAGAATGGGAGAAAGGATAGGTTTGCCCCTATTTTGGGAACAGGAGATACAAGTGTGATAGTACCAATAAATGTGCAGGGTACCACACAACAGCCAGGGGTGATGTTACCAGGGATGAAGTCAAGAAACCTTGGGGGTAATTATGTGATGTTTTATAATCAGAATACCTCAAGGGTTAAAAACATTATTACTCAAAAACATTATTACTCAACACTGGAGCAGGTTTAGGTGTTATTCAGAGTTGGACGTTTTGTTTACCAACACCCTAGGATTCACATATAAAAAAGGCAGGAACCTTAAGGATTTGCTGGAGCATAATGGTTCTATTGTTTCATGTAAGAAATTGGGAACCTACAAATGTGGGGCCATGTGCCCAATGCCCATATATACTTAGGATTCTGTACACATCTTGTCAAGAGACTATCAGATTCTGAGTGGTAGTTTTTCCAATTGTAATAGTGAAGGCTTGATTTATTTAGCCCTATGTAAAACCTGTGGTGCATTTCACATTGGAAAAACTACTCGTAAACTCAGAAGGAGGATTTATGAGCATTTATATGCTATTAGAGTCAAATATATTAAAAATGCCTTGTTTAAACATACACTGACATGTCCCCAAGCAAAATGGGGCTTCTTTGTTGTAGAGAAGGTGGAATGCGATGTGAGGGGGGCACGTGGGAAAATAGGATAGAGGTGAGAGAAATATTTTGGCAGTTGTTATTGGAAGCCAATAGATTCCCAGGGATGAATGAATACATATCCATTGCCCCTATTTTAAAAGCGAGAGCTACAAAACTATAAAATAAGTACATATATTGTTTTGCAAGTTCTTTTTGTTAATTTTTGATTCAAGTTTATTTATCTGTCCAACACATTGTGATGGCTTTAGTACTTATATATTTCATTTAAAGTTCTTTTAAAAATTGTGCATGTTTTTATCTACTTTCATCTGTATTTGTGGCAAGTTGGTAGGTTGTCACGAATATTTTAGTTACAGGATTTAACTGGTGTCAATTAAACAATTGTTTTAACTATTAATTAAATTGTGAGGGGTATATAAGCAGGCACAGCCTTCATTTATTCATTTTACATCTGAAGAAGTCTGGTGGACGAAAATGCTTTGTATTGTGTGGCGTTTATGTGATTAAACCTGCTGCTGCTTACACCTACAGGCTCGTGTTTTATTATTGCCTTCTGCCTCTTTGGGTGCCTGTTGTAGTTTTACTGATATGCTGTTATTAGCTTCATTGTTTATTTGATTGTATGTGGGATAGGTAATGAGGCTAAGTCAAAAGAAAAAATAATTAAAGGGAAATCTAATCACAAAAATTCATAATTTTACAGTAGACAGTGAAATCTTGTAATATATACTAAATTATGGGAGTATTTTAGTTGAATCTGCTGAAAAGGGTTCCGGATTCAATAATTCTTGCCAGAAATTAAAATGATTTAAAATAACCACAAATTTATTAAAAAAGTCTCTTAAAAACTGTATGTTAAGTGCTTTCATCTATTACATAGACTTCTTCAGAATGTCTCCTCAACTTCCACACTTCATTTAAATATACCATTCAATAACTGAACTAATCAAACAATTAGCGACAAACTTATTCTTCTTAAAGTGCACTGTGCTGACTGAAATTCATATAACTATTCTAACACACTTGTCACTTCTTTCAAACATATTTCTATCAAGTTACTTATTTGTAAACTTAAAAAATGACAATTATTTTAAACCTCACACTTTTGCTTCCAGTATAGCCTTCAATGATATGCCATAATTTATTCCTGGGTGAATAGTAGAATTTAACAAAATTTGCCATCTAGTCTCTTTCTCATTCAACCTCTTAGTAATACTGCCCCCTCTAGGATTCCCTTTTATTTGCTCAAGAATCACAAATTTGAATTCTTTGCATCCAGGACATTTTTGTAGATGTCTGTATAAGGCATTTGTTTCATCTTTTTTCTTTATACAGTATATGTGATCGTACATCCTGTTTCTAAGACACCTATCAGTTTTTCCCACAATAGAAACAGGGGCATGTGGTGCACTTGGCTAAGTACACCACGTGCTGGGTACGACAATTGCCATACTGGAAGTACACTACAGTCTGATTTACATTGTCCAACTTTATCTCTGCATTTTCCATAATAGCGTAACACTGATTGCAGTTGCCACATTTGTGTGTTCCACCCCCCCTGAATTTATACTCAGATAAGAACTTATTAATTTTCAATAAATTTTTGAGATTAAAACCGGTTTCATATACAAAGGAGGGTTGTTCCCCTATTAATTTATAAATATTGTCATCGTACTTCAATATATTCCAATTATTTGTAATAATATTCCGAATGTCCTTGGCAAAATTTCCATATTGCAAAATACATGACCGATTATACACATTCCTAGGTTCATGATTATCAATTACATTTGTCTGTAAATTCACACTTCCACTACCTAATAATGGCTTGTATTTTTTACCCCATTCAGACCTAACATATTTTATAGTGTTATTGACGAGGTTACCAGGGTAATCCCTTTTCAAAAACATATTCCCAATAAATTCAAGTTCCACCTCCATCTCTTTCAATTCTGAAGTCATTCTTGCTGCCCTTATACACTGTCCTTTGATTTTACTGGCCTTTTGTTTATAAGGGTGGCAGCTAGAGTATTCTAAATATGTGTTACTGAACGTACTTTTCCTGTAGATTTTGGATGCAAAATGTCCTTTTTCAATATATATATATGTGTCCAAATATGAGATACCTTTAGTGTCAAAATTGTGAGTAAATTTTAAATACTCACTGGTTTCATTTATATATTTAATAAACTGATCCAACTCATTCATGGAAGCACTCCACAACATGAAAATATCATCCAAAAACCGGACGTAACATTTTATAAGCAAATTCCACTTGCTTTGAAATATATATTGCTCTTCCCAAAATTGGCGAATATAGGTACGCATGCTGCACCTATTGCAGCACCATTATTTTGTCTATAATATTCGCCTTCATAAAAAATATAATTGTATCTCAACACTACCTCCATAAATTCCAAAATTAAAAGAATTCTATCCCATTGAAGTCCACTATATTTCTGAATACTATCCTTAAATCTACTAAGACCGTCTCTCTCCTGTATACAAGAAAACAAGTTAATTCCATAAATTGTAACAAATATAACCTCATTATCAAATTTGTCCAGGGTCAATCGCCCTAAAAATCCCAAGAATCAATAATAATATGATGTATTTTTCTGTATATACTTTTTAACCATCTGTCAACCACTTGACCAAATGGAAAAGTCTTTGACTTGTTCCCTGAAATAATAGGTCTGAATGGGGGGTCCATTAGATATTTGTGGACCTTAGGTATCCCCACCATAGTCACCATGGCAGGATTTATTTCATCTAAAAATTTATATAATTCTATGTCTACTCTATTTTCCAACAATAAATCCTCTAAGAATAAATCAATCTTATGGTATCCAATATTAACCTCATTCAGGGATGCAATGTCATAATTACCAGAATTTTATAATATTGAGTGTATTTTCTTCACATATTCTTGTTTATTATAATGAACTATCCCATCCCCTTTGTCGGGTTTCATAACCCTAATTTGATTGTCTTGTAGTTGTTTCAAGGACTCAAATTCTTTTTTGTTAAATTAAAATTCTTTTCTCTTTATTAATTTTATTGACTGATTTATATAGTTCATCTGTCACTACCCTTTCGTATGTGGCCAAAGTGGGGTTCATAGGTGGAACAAAAGTGCTGACTTTTTTAAACATTTTATGAACCATTGTTCTATTACTATCTTGAAAATGTACCACTAAATTTAATTTCCGCATATATAACTTGAATTCTGCTATATAATCTACAGTGTTACACCTGGAAGACGGAACATATTTCATTCCTTTGGAAAAAAGACTGAAGTGTTTACATTCCAATTTGAAGTTTGTATAATTGAACACACTAAAGTCTCCCATGCTAAAATGAACCTCATTATGTTGCACAATTGTGTCCACCCCCCTCATTTCCTTGCACCTTTCAAAATTCTCTTTTCCCTCCAATTGTTGTTTTCCATTACTAACTGTTTCCCCTGTGTTTCCTTCTGGTAATCCCTTCCTCCTAAAAAAATGTTGTTTCTATTGTTATTATATTCACTGTAACCTTCCTGCCTTATATTATATTTTTCCTTCCTGATCTGGGTCCTAACGGAGTCTCTCCTATAAGCATCCCATCTGTAGGATGATTGATTTTGATACTGTTTTATATCCCTTTGTAATTTCTTACATTTTCTATTAAATTGCTTGTGACAATTTTTTTTCAACCCAATCACATTGTTTATGAAAAAGCAACTCCCATTCACAAAATAATAAATCCTGTGTTATAATCTTATTTAACTGTTCAATTTCAGCTATTAATGCACATATTTTTTTATCATTGCATTTCATAATAAATTCAATGAATTGAAAATCCAAAACTATCAAACAGTTGATTATATTCACAAATGTTGGAATCATCCAATTCTATCCCTATAGGCTGTTTAAAAAACCTTAAACCCATATGTACAACTTTCATTTCCAAACATTGCTTTAAGTACGTATTGTCGAGCTGTAAGCTCTTCACTGTACCTAATTTTTTACCAAACTCATAAATTAAATCTTTTAAAGTTCTGTCATCACCCTTATTTTTCGCAGTATATGTATCCGTACTACATTTACAGGAATTATTTTCAAAATCATAATTACATTTTAAAAAATGTCCAAATTGTGCTGTCTGTGATTGCCAAGGACATTCGGAATATTATTACAAATAATTGGAATATATTGAAGTCCGATGACAATATTTATAAATTAATAGGGGAACAACCCTCCTTTGTATAAAAAAAAAAAACGGTTTTAATCTCAAAAATTTATTGGAAATAAATAAGTTCTCATCTGAGTATAAATTCAGGGGGGGTGGAACACACAAATGTGGCAACTGCAATCAGTGTTACGCTATTATGGAAAATGCAGAGATAAAGTTGGACAATATAAATCAGACTGTAGTGTACTTCCAGTATGGCAATTGTCGTACCCAGCATGTGGTGTACTTAGCCAAGTGCATTACACGCCCCTGTTTCTATGTGGGAAAAACTGATAGGTGTCCTAGAAACAGGATGTACGATCACATGTACTGTATAAAGAAAAAAGATGAAACGAATGCCTTATACAGACATCTACAAAAATGTCCTGGATGTAAAGAATTCAAATTTGCGATTCTTGAGCAAATAAAAGTGAATCCTAGAGGGGGCAGTATTACTAAGAGGTTGAATGAGAAAGAGACTAGATGGCAAATTTTGTTAAATTCTACTATTCACCCAGGAATAAATGATGGCATATCATTGAAGGCTATACTGGAAGCAAAAGTGTGAGGTTTAAAATAATTGTCATTTTTTAAGTTTGCAATTAAGTAACTTGATAGAAATATGTTTGATAGAAGTGATGTGTGTTAGAATAGTTATATGAATTTCAGTCTGCACAGTGCACTTTAAGAAGAATAAGTTTATCGCTAATTGTTTGATTAGTTCAATAATTGAATGGTATATTTAAATCAAGTGTGGAAGTTGAGGAGACATTCTGAAGAAGTCTATGTAATAGATGAAAGCACTTAATGTACAGTTTTTAAGAGAAATTTTAATAAATTTGTGGTTATTTTAAATCATTTTAATTTCTGGCAAGAATTATTGAATCCGGAACCCTTTTCAGCAGATTGAACTAATATATTTCTTGGTTGCTACTGCTGGAGTTTCTGTATTGTTTCTCAAATTATGGGAGTACTTTGAGGCCATCACCTCTAACAGTTGAAGAAGCTAGAGGTGATGGAAATGAAGTGCCTGAGAAAGGTCATAGGATGCACACTGTGGGACAGGAGAAGAAATGAGGGCATAAGAGCGAAAGCTCTTACAGGTTCCAGCAATTTTAATTGCTGGAACCTGTGTTCTGAGAGACTGCCTTCCAGACTATCTGCAAATATACAGAGCTGAGTATATATTTTTTTGGTTATAGAGTTTGTTAATTGTTGCTTAGATATCTGTTGAAACTGATGTCTCACTGTTCTGAGAGACTGATCTGCAAATATACAGAGCTGAGTATATTTTTTTGGTTTTAAAGTTTGCACTGTTAGTTGTTTTTTAGATCTCTGTTGAAACTGTTTTGTTCCACCCATCTTCCCTATTTTTGGTTTGTAGTTTAAATTTGGTGGCTTTTGCAGTTGCCTTCCCCACTTTAGATTTGATCTGGGACACACCCCCAGTCCCATCTCTTTACCACATTCTACCTAATAAACTCTTTCTACACTTGCTTTTAGTCCTTTTTAATTTAATTGCATTTTTGAAACTGTGTTTGGTCTAATAGTGCTACATACTCGAGTGTGCTAGCTTGCACTGCATGTGAATTGTTTTTACTACTGTTTTTGCTACTTTTCTGTAAAAAAAAAAAACTGTAAGCCTGTTTCCTACCTTTCCTGTAACTAGTGTTCCAGATACAGATTTGCTGTATCCGGGACTGTATGTAAGCTTCTGAGCCTTTCTGTGTTGGAGGGAAGCCTTCTAGCTTATCAGTGAGAGTGGTAAGCACTAGGAAACCTGTCTACCACATAAGGAGTGGTTCTGGCCCAGAAATTGTAGTTATTGGCCATTTGGGCAATCTCTTCCATCTCTCTCAACTTTCTGATTTGAAAGCCTGCATTTGCACTTGTTTCTGTCCTGTAACTCTAGTGCAGATACAGATTCTTAATTTTAGCATTTAAATTTGCTTATTCATGCTCAGCACATTTTCAGAACTTGTAAGCACTAAATAAGCTACTAATTACTATAGCACTCAATCTTCCTCATTACCTAGAGGAAAACGGTATTTGTACTTACTTTTCTCACTTGCTTAGAGAAAAACAGCTCTTGTACTCACTTTCTTCACTTATCTAGAGGAAAATATTTTTTTATTCAGGCATGTCCAAGGGTCAGCTCCCAGTGTTCTCTCCTGTCTATGTGATGAATTTAGACATCTTGAGGCAATGTAGAAATTGCCTCATGTACACAGACAACCCTCTCCTCCTACCACCCAACACTACAACCTGTGAGAGATGCACTTATCTAGCCAAACTGGAGGTAAAGCTCTCTCCAACCAAGACTGAACTTGACAGTCATGAGGAGAAGGTAAACATTTGCACCACACCACACTCATCACATAGTCTCACTAAATCTACACCACCAAAATCCACACATAGTAACACAAAAACATTCGCAGAGGCTCTCAATAATAATCTGTCTAAGCAACAGAGACCTGTAAAGCAGAAACGCAAGCAACGTCCATCCCCCAACACATCCCAAATTACCCATATCCCACAGACTCAGTGTGCCACTCAACCACAGCCAATAAGCAAAACAACATACCCAACACACTAGTCATAGGTGACTCTATGGTCAGGTACACTGATGTCACACTCACCAGGCTAAACAAGGAGGAGGTTACTGTCAGCTGCCCGTCTGGTGCCAGGATCCACCACATAACCCATGCACTCAGGTCACTCCACAACAAGTACAAATATGACTCTGTCATTGTCCATGCTGGTGTGAATGACCTGAGATGTACCTCCTTGGACTACATGAAAAGAGACATCGAAGAGCTCTCTGATCTTGTAGCCCAGGCAGGTCCTAGCCCTGAGTAGCATTCTGCCATCGCCCAGAATGATACTGCAGTACAAGGACAAAAATGATTGACTTCAACAATTGGCTAAGCTTCTGGTGTCATTCTAAGGGGAACCAGTATCTGTCTGCTTGGGATGACATGGTCGGCAGACCATGATGCTTTGCTACAGATGGCCTGCACCTGTTGCCCCTGTGATTCCGGATACTGGCTAAGGCTCTTGCTGCCCCTATAGTGCCTTTTTTAGGCAAGGTTCAAATAACAAATTCACCACCATAACAGGGACAGGCAAGCAAAAACTGAGGGTAATGCTACTCAATGCTAGAAGTCTAAATCTCAAAATGCACTCACTCGAGGCACTCCTTAAAATGGAGAACATCAATATCTGTGCAGTGACTGAGACCTGGTTCAAGGCTCCAGAGAGCACCCCTGCACTACCAGGCTATAACTCATACCACACTTTTCGGCCATGTAACCTGTACTGAAACACCAAAGGCTTAGGTGTGTCCATATTCATTAAGGATATCCACACCTCCAGGCTAGTTGCTTAGCATAATGCATCCAAGGTTATCCAAGTGCAACTAACTCTGGGCAAAACTGCAATCCAAATTGTAACTTACTACAGATCCCCCCACCATGCCCCAGGATTCCCACTCCTCTTTTCTTGATGTACTGGAAAATATTAAAGTTAAACCAAACACCCTAATAATGGACAACTTTAACTACCCCACCATTAACTGGGAAAACTACTCATGTACCAACTCCTTAGCTCAATACTTTCTGGAATTCATAAACTCCAATGCCCTGGATCAACTTGTCCACACCCCCACCAGGGGCAGCAATATCCTAGACTTAGTCATTACCAACATGAGTGACCGGTGTTCCACACCTGAAGTCAACTCCTCGTTGGTCCGATCCGACCATAAGCTAATCACCCTTGATATTCACATCCCCCCCCCCCCATTAAGGAAACCAAAGTAAAAAATTTCTCCAAAGCCAACTTCATGATTCTTAAGACAGAAGTGGTGAACTTCATGACACACATGCAGATGGACAATACAGTTGCAACTGCTGAATCCTACACAAATGCACTCTATAAGCAGTTACACAAGTGCATGGATCATGCTATCCCAAACAGAACCAAGACGCTATCCTCCAAAAAAGGAAGCCAATCTGGTGGTCCCCTGCCATAAACAAACTTGTACAACAGAAGGAAGAAACTGTTGCAAAAGAGAGTAAAATCCCATGAGTGTATGAACTCCCTGCTCAGCCTCAGTAAGAAGCTGAGATCCCTTATAAGATCCTCCAAAGCTAGCTACAAAAACAAAATCACCACTAATTCCAAGGACAACCACAAAGCATTCTATAGCTATCTCAAGAATCTCGATGGCAACACCCAGATCTGCTCTGAGTTGCAGCACAAAGGCACGAAAATTACAGAACCAACTGATATACCCAACATCCTGGCAGATAGGTTCAGTGCTAACTTTACCCTCCTCTCACCCCCTAAAGGGCCCATATCTATACAGGAAGAATGTAGAGTCCCTGTAATCACAACTACGCAGGTAAAAGCTGCACTCTCCTAAAGCCAAAAACACAGCATCCATGGGACCGGACAACATCCCAGGCTGCATTTTACACAAACTTCAGAACGAACTGGCTCCCCACTTAAACACCATGTTCAATAATAGCCTCGCATTAGGCTTTGTGCCCACTGAATGGTGCACAGCAACAGTTATCCAACTCCACAAAGGGGGAGCCTCCACTGATCCCAGGAACTATCGACCTAATAGCCTGACGAGCCTGGTCTGCAAGGCCATGGAACGTATCATCATTGAACTCATAAACAAAGACATTGGTAACCTCCAAACTCTGGATCCCACCCAGTTTGGGTTTGTGAAAGGCAGATCATGCCTCCTGAACCTGATCGACTTCTTTGAGGCAGTTGCCAAAGCAGTAGATGAGGGTAAGTTGGTTTACACAGCCTAGTTTGACCTCGCCAAGGCTTTCAACACCATCCTCCATTCTAGAATTATAGCTAAACTCACTAAACTAGGTATAAATCCCTACGTCACAAGATAGGTTACCAACTGGCTCACTAACAGAACCCACACTGTAAAAGTTGCAGACTCCAAATCTGACCTCAAAGCAGTGACAAGTGGAGTACCACAGGGTTCCGTCCTAGGACCTCTCCTGTTTGGTATCTACTTCTCTGAAGTACAGGCTAACACAGAAGGCCTCTGGCTAACGAAGTTCGCAGATGACTGCAAACTAGGAGCCATAGTCAAGTCCCCAAATAATGTGGACATCCTACAGAAGGGCCTCACTGAGACAGATGCCTGGTGTCAAAGCCATGGCCTCAAGCTCAATGCCAAAGAGTGCAGTGTCATCCCCTTTGGTAAAAACTCTGTACCCATGAACTACCACACAGGCAGCAATCTACTTAACACTGAATGTGTGATAAGAGGCCTTGGGACCCAGGTGGACAGTAATCTCTCCTTTGATAGTCACATCGCAACAGTAGTCAGGAAGTCCTTCTACATGGCACACCTCATCATAAGAAGGTTCTCATCCAGGAAAAGAGAGGTCATTGTTCCCCTCTACTCGACACTCATTAGACCCATTATAGAGTACAACGTCCCTTTTGGAATGTACCTCACAAGACATCTGCAGCATCTGGAAAGGCCACAGAAGTACCTCACAAAGAGGATTATTGGCCTCAAACAAATGCGCTACACTGATAGTAGCATATCGCCTACTCCGAGGTGATCTCTGCCTAACATATAAAGCTATGTCAAACCCAGAGCTGTTGGACATGCGACACCTAAAGAAATCCCAATCCCTCCGAGCTACATGCTCTAGGAACCTAAACCTTGTCACCACAATAAACAGGACATGCTGGAGGGATAGATTCCTGTTCCAGAGACTTCCCATACTCTGGAACAGGCTACCCATCTATGTCAAGCAAAGTTCTTCATTAGCACTCTTCAAGAAAAATCTTGATGAGTGGATGGGAAATGGGAAATACACCCCGGGGATCACTTCTGTGTGTCTGCTTGACAGTGGCACAGGAAAATAACTTTCCTGGGTGGCATAAGCCAAGGAACCTTGTTGACTAGGCTTACGTAGGCCCTTGGGCCGATAGCCTAGTACCTACCTATGAACCTAAAGCCAAAGTAGCTCCAATAGCAGAAAAGATCAAAGAGAACAGATGATGATGGTTTGGGCACATGTGTAGAAAAGCAGAAGACAATCTGGTGAGGAAGATTTGGGACAGACAGGAAGAAAGTAAGAGGAGACAAGGATGTCCAGCAAAGAGGTGGATGGAGTGTGTGAAAGAAGATCTGCGGCAGTAAGGCATGAATGTTGAAGAAGCCAGGAGTGTGGCACTGAATCGAGGTAGTTGACGACAGTTAACACAATACCCTGACCCCATGTAGAAAAATGGGGAAAAAGAGGGATGATGATGATTTGAGGCCTTGGAGAGCTGTTTCAGCATTAATGGAAGCATATTATTATTATTTAAGTCAAAGGCAGCCATATTTATCCAGATATCTATGTAATGGTATGTTCATAAAGCTTATATAAATGGTTTTCTATTCCAAAACAGGCGCAGAAATTCTATAATATGTACTAAGTGATGGGATTACTCTGCAGCCTTAGTGATTTATGGAGCAGTATGAATTGGAGTATCTTATTACGCGAGACAAAGTTGGCTATACATATCAAAATAACTGTATAATACTAGGTTTGTACAGTTTTTATAAGATTATATCATTCTGCTCCCTTTATGAACAATAAAACCCTTCATCAGACAGCAAAAGATGAGTCTCTGGAAACTATTGCATAATTTGTTATAACAAAAAATAAAAATAATATCGCTGACTCCCAAAGTATCCTTCAGCAAAATGCTAGAAATCACGTTGCAATGAATAAACTGCAAGTGGTGTATCCTTGCAGTTTATTCATTGCAACGTGATTTCTAGCATTTTGCTGAAGGATACTTTGGGAGTCAGCGATATTATTTTTATTTTTTGTTATTTATTGTTTGTATCGCTATCTCCACGCTATGGAGAATGTCGAACTGGAATTGGACTACAACCCTGAAATGAAATTGAATATGCTTAATATTGATGCTTTTCTACCGCAGAAGAACAACCCTTTGCTGACACTGAATTTCTTGGAAACGGTGAGCATAAGAACAGCAATAAATGGGCATGATGACAATATGATTGAGTTTTATGACTTAACGAAAGAGCTAGAAAACTAAACTGCAGAGATTTTCTTGGCAAAGGAAACATCTACAAGCCTGCATTCACTTTAAAGTTATACCGAGAGGCATGCGCGTTTTGTGTATGCCTACATATGGCCAATTATATCCGGGTCTGTTAAATAAATGGCAGGAGTTGAACTTGGAACTGGGCTTTAAGTATATTAATTTATTACTTGAGCACTTTGAACCAATTGAAGTTGAGTTGCAAAAAAGAACAGACATGTTATACAAAACCATAACAGAACGTTTTAAGTCAGAGACATGTGTAAGGAAACTTAATAACATCTCTGCACAGATTAACACTTATAGTGATAAACTGAAGAATATAAAACAACGAAAATTAGCTAGAGATTTTCAAGACTTTAAAACGGGCAATATTTTTGTTTGGCCCAGAACTAATGAGATCAACAATACACGGATTAATCGCAATACCCGTTCGCAGGTCGAAGAACCGGAAATAGGAAGAACAAGCGATTTGAATTTGGCGCCCTTGACTGGAGCTATTTCCTATACTACTGAACCGAGCGACCTAAGAGGGCAATCAACTATAGAGACCCAGAATATCAACACTCCACCTCCGAATCAGCAAGCGCTGGTTCACACTGATGATCCGGAAAGGACCGGTACGATCAGACGCACTACTACCGTTGTTAATAAACCTACTGATGGCCCTTTTCCGATCAGGATGGATCGTTTCAACAGAGGGAGATCAACAAGCCGAGGACCGAGGAAACGAAAGTACTCGCAGGACAGGTACGGGCAACAGAAAAAAACTTTGAACTGACTGGTTTGGTGTTCAATCTTTCTGACCATATTTTATCTGACTCTGACTTGTCTTTGCTAAACAAAGGGTTAAAGTTTATTCCCTCACAACCGAGTGTATTAGCGGAAACCTTTACTGACTTAAGACTGTTTGCAAGGAAAATTGCCATAAAGTTGTTTTTTGGTGACAAAAAACTCTTGCATGCAGGCGATAAAAATGTTATAGTGAATGACTTTAAATGTAAAAGCACTTTTTCTCCTCAGCTACCACCCATGGTAGAATGTTTTGTTAAATCGTGTGAGAATGATCTATATAAGTTCTATTCTCTGAAGCATGTCAGCAATAAGTTCTGTAATCTAGATAAAAATGAATTTAATTCACTTCAAGAATTACGGAAAAACAATGATATTCTAATCACTTCCGCTGACAAAGGGGGTGGAGTGGTAATATTGAATAGAGCTGAATATATTAGAAATATTGAGACATCTTTCAGCTCTACCAATACTTACAGAGAATTGGTTATAGGGCAGGTTATAAGTATAATTAATAACATAAAAGACAATTTGTATGATTTACTCATGTGTCGCCAAATCAGTAGTGAAATGTATGATTTTTTATATGTAAAGGAACCTCTTATACCCATATTAAAGGGTTTGCCTAAAATACACAAGGAGATCAGACCCATACCAATGCGGCCCATAGTTTCTGGGAGATATTGGGCTACTTATAACCTCTCAATATTTTTAGAAAAAATGTTAAGACCAATCGTTGATAAGGTTGATACTATTCTAAGAGACACACAACATCTTCTGAAAGGTATAGAGTTGATCCAACAAGATAAGATGGTTTTAGGTAAACCAATATTGGTTACACTAGATGTTTGTAACTTGTTTACTTGCATACCCAATGAATATGGGTTGCAAGCTATTCGAGAATTGATGGTGAAAGAAAGTGATTTTTCTGCAGATAGATTCTGATAAGCCAATTGCTAGATATAGTTTTGTACAACAATGTATTTTTATTTAACAACAAGTATTATCTGCAAACATGGGGTGTTGCTATGGGCACCCCATGCGTGAATTCTTATGCCAATTTGGTCTTATATTTTTGGGAAAAATCATGTTTATTCAACAGTACCTGGATGAAAAAAATATGTTTTTATAGAAGATTTGTTGACGATGTGGTGTTATTTTGGATTGGAACAGTAGATGAGCTGCAGGAATTCGTTACATATTTAGAATCCACTACAGAATTCCTCAGGTTCACCCTTGAATACTCTAGAGAAAGCATTAATTTCCTGGATGTGAGTTTATACTTTGATAAAAAAGGTATTTTAACTTCCAAAATCTTTAGAAAGAGATGTTGGAAGAACAACATGTTAGATCAGAGTAGTATGCATCCTAGGCACATTTTTACAGGGATAGTGAAAGGCCAATTTTCTAGACTGACCAAGATTTGTCAAGATCCATCTGTATTAAAGGAAGAAGCTGATAACATGGTACAAATCTTTTTAGAGAGAGGTTATAATCAGAATTTAGTAAAGGGAATAAGAGATGATATTATATCTTCATTTTTAAGAACTAATATGAAGAGCCTGGTTCAAGAAGACACTGCAGTGAAGAGACAAGGAATAGAATATAAGAATTCTAAATATATAATAGAATATAATGAGTGGGGCAGCAATAGTAACAAGATTGCCTATTTTATGAAATACACAAATGACAATGCAGATATCAGAAAAATAATAATCAAGAACTGGAATATATTGACCATGATGGAAGACATTAGGGCTTTAGTGGGATATAAACCCGTCTTCATGTTCAGGACATGTGATAATTTGAAAGAAATCTTTTCGAAAAATTCCAGTAATATGATGGGAGATAGTAATCATGCAGCATGGGGTACCTTTCCTTGCAGGAGCTGCAACATGTGTAAATTCATAACAACCACACAATACTATCGACACCCATATGGTTTTTTTGAGTTCAAACCAAGAAGGTATACTGATTGCAATAGTACAGATTTGATCTATATGGCTAATTGTACATCTTGTCAAGCCTTTTACATCGGGCTAACGAAAAGAAAATTGAAAGAACGTATTTATAATCATGTATATGATATTCGCAAGAGAAATGAATTAAATGTGTTGGCCAAGCATATCAACTCAAATCCCACACATGAATTCAAGTTTAGGGTCTTGCAAGTAGTGAGAATGAGTAATAGAATGGGAGATAATATTAATCACCTAGAGAAACTAGAATTAGACTGGATCTTTAGATCCGGTGCACATAAGGAACCAGGAATTAACAATTACGTTTCTTTAAAACCTATTCTTGAAAAAAGATAGTATTATATAGTTGATTAGATAGGCAGGCTGTATAGCACGTTTGTATAGTTCTTAGTTTTTCATAAAGGCAATAATATGACATAAGAATATTTACAGCATTTTATGAGAGTTAGTAACATTAAAGTTTGATGACCTATAAAAAACAATGTTATAAACTTTACTTCATTAATATAGCTTTTCATAGATTCCTTAATAAGGGTATAATGTGATATTGCTAACAGCTATAATGAGTTTAGCACCAGGTAAAGTAATACATGCTGGTGCATTAAATATTGCATAATATTAGGTCGAGATTTTATATGGTACTTATATATATATATATTTTCATTTTTTGTTATTCTCACTATGAATGGTTCACAATGCGTCTCTTCGGTTATTATATATACAGGTTGCTCTTAACAATGGTCAATGCCCTAATAATTTTATGGTATAATTAAACCAAATAGAACTAGATGAATTCTTCTGATGAATAATAAATAGTGAGGAATCAATAAATAGTAGGATAAGGTTGATAATGGCCTCATATGATATGAATTGTTCATATTATATTATATATTTTTGCTTTTCTATTTTTGATATATTTTTCATTTTTAATGGTAATTTTTATGGCTGTTTTAAGATATTTTATCGCATTAAAAATGGTGATGGGTAACAAAGAGCATAGAAATATCTATGATAAGTATGCAACTTGCATTACTATCACCTGATTATTATGCATAATCAGATTGATCTATTTCTAACACTTAGAAGAATAATAGGACATTTATATTGTATTAATATACAAGTCATATGCTTTTGCATTTGATACGTAATATGTATGAAAAGAACTGAATACGTGTCATGTTTTGGTATTTTTAAAATGTCACCACACCATAAGATATTTTATATATGTCGAAGTGATTGTATCGACACAGCTTATTGTTTGACAGTGTGCCGTCACGGATTAATTGAGACTAGTGGGACATGCTGCTTTAAACATTTAACAGAGAAGTTTTAACATAATTTTAAGTCTTTAGTGATATGCTTCTTTCCAAGGAACATGTTAAAATGTTAATAGTTGATGGTGTTTACAGAACGCAGTTTTAAATGGTTTTAGGTGTCAAAGGTAGAAAAGGCTCTTCAAACGAGCATTTATTTTGAATTTATAAAATTTAAGATGCTTAGTAAAATCAAGTTTAGCTTTAAAATTTGATTGCTGTAAAGGGCCTCTGACTAACTGATTAAGTATTTGTTAATTGATTTTTGTTTTTAATTGGTTAACACATACTATATAAGAAGCATTTTACCACAGTTTAATTGATCTGATGAAGCGTGCACTGTGCACGCGAAAGCGCTTATCCTACCTTTATTTTATGTATCTGTTGGAATAAAGCAAGATTTCATTCATTACTTTTTGGACTTCTCGTGGTGTATCCTTGCAGTTTATTCATTGCAACATAATTTGTTATAACGTTATTGGAAACCTATAAATGCAAGATATGTGATGCATTTGTGATATGTAGCAATGTTATTCACTGTTAATTTTGGAAATAAAGTCTACCTGAGTAAAACTTTACTTGCGAAAAACAGCTTTCGATGTTTGCTGAGACTGCCGTAGTGTAGTCCTCATTGTCCTCCAACATTTCCCAGAGTTAAAAAAGAAACTCAGATCACAAAACTAACAGAGTGGTGCTTGGATCTCACCATCTGTACATTTCTCACTCTCCATCTGAGATGTGTGAATCTGTTGAGGTGCTGATGCAGCCCCTGGGTCATCCATCTACTTCTCTTAAGCCCTTGGAGGCTGTTATGTCTAAGGAATTTATCATGTCCGATAAGACTAACCATATCGCTGATTTAGCCAGGAAGAGATAACTCATGTTAGTTTTAAGTAAGTGCTGAGGGAGTTTTCATAAATTCCCTCTTTTATGAGGACGTTAATGGCACCCTGGTGAAGGTCAGACCTTTGCCTTCCACCCCTAGTAGCATATGTTTATTAATATTCCCTCTTAACATATTCAAAAAGTTAAGCATATTTCTTCCCCCTGCACCCCCTTTTTCCAGTTAGAAGTCTAGTAAAGATGATGTTTTTTTTTTTGCCCAGGGTATTTTCAAAGCTCTTCAAGCTTCTCAGACGTAGTCAGCCTTCTTCTTCATCATTGTTTTTCTTCTACTCTTTTCAAAAGGAAGAAAGAGTCTTTATTTGAGGTGAGGGAAGATCTTTGTGATTCAGGCTAAGGGGTTTGTACTATGGCTCACAGATTTCTTCCCCGTCAAGCTTTCAATCAGATGCGGAATACATATTTTCTTTAGATTCGCCTAACTAAAAGCTTTCTTTTGAGGATATCATTGCAAAGATGAAAGACTATTTTAAATGGAAAGGCAAAGAGGTGTGTGACTCCCAAAGGAGATAGTATGAACTCTTAAATATGGATGCTCCCAAACCAGTAGTTATTTTCTCATTTTGGGAGCACTAGAAGATGCTTTTCTGGCTACCGCCATGTCCTCTGCCTCCTAACATCCAGCCTCTAAAAAGCCAGACAGAATTTATATCGCTCATATATCTCTCTATAAAATGCCACCAGCTGTCATTTATCATGACTCACAGAAGGGAGCTAGATTAGTCCTACTCACAACTGTATTCCTAATGACAAAGACAGTGCTTAAAATAGTTATGGTAAGGAGGTTTATACCTCTGTCATCTTATCATTTAGAGCTATTAACTGTCAAACACACATGACAAATTACATTCTAGCGATTTTGGATAATATGCAACAGGTTCTGCCTAACATTGCTAATGCTAATATTAAAACTAACTTTCTGGATATATTGCATTCAGCCATTCATGTAGATAAACTTACCATTAAATGTTGTTATAATGCTGTGGATGCTAATTCTAGTCCAGTGACTGCTGGATCTGTCATGAGAAGACATGCTTATCAGCCCTTACCAGAAGATGCCAAACCTCAATTATTAATTTCTCCTTTAACTAAAGTCTTATTATTTGGGAATCATTCTGCAGATGTTTTCAAAATGATGAACAAAAGAAGAAAATTTAGCTAAGTTTCAAAGAAATTATTCAGCCAAACCAGGACTCATCTTTCAAAAGCCACCTTAATCTAGGTGACAAAACTGTGGGAAGGGATGGTTTAAAAAGATATGACATGAAGAATGCAAAATAAATTCCAATTGCTTATAAGGATCCAGTTCTCAGATGAATTTAGAACCAAACTTGCCAAATAGCCCCTCCCTGACCTCCACTCCAGCCTAACTTCTCAGATAATTGCAAGAAAGCTCATCCTTTTTCTTCCAGTTTGAAATCCTATCAAACCAGACTTTTGGGTATTAGAAATGATACCAGAATTGCCACAAACCCTAGTGTGCATCCTGTCCTACACTCCTAGGAATCATATAGATTCTTAAAGACCAACAACATCTCATTTCTCCAATCCTTTTAGACTTACTTTTTGTGGGCATACAACCAGTTCTTGTAAATCAGTGGGGGAAAAGTTTTTCCCAGAAAAGCGATTTTTTGAGACTAGACCTCTGCAAATCAATAACCCTCATGATTGTTCCAAGATTCCAAACTTCTAACTCTTCAAAGCATACTTCCTCTACTTTCTCCACAAACTCACGTGATCACTTTAGATTTCAAGAATGCTTACCTTTACTTCTCCATTCCCAGGAAGAAGCAGAGACCTTTTTTCCAGAAAAAAAAGCTTTAGTAATCTAGTCATTTAAATTTAATAACACCAGTCCACCAAAAATAATGACAGTTGAACAAATCATTACAAATTACAAATTGAGAACAAGGTCAACACAAAAATTAAAACTAGGCACTCAGTTTTCCATGTAGTATCTTCTGCTAAATTATATATTATTTTTTCCATATTTTGCATCTCAGTTGGGTATTAAGTAGGCTTGACCATATTATCAGAATATAATGCAATGCATACCTTATAAAACTGCTGAAAACTACAAACTCTTATTCAGTACTCATAAATCAAGAGAGTTATTCAGTTATCACTCCTCTTTTCTTCCTTTGTGTCGCAAACTCTTCTTTGGACACAAAATTACTATCAGACAAATGATTTTACTGTATTTACAATCCACCTCTACCCTCCCTCAAAGTACAGGACATCTACATTATTCCTTCATTTACACCATCCCCTAACCATCCTGTACAAATTCCTGCCTTATGTGTCATCTCAGTTTACTTTTTTATCTTTCTCAACAATAATTTGCTCTTCTCTCCCCTATATTCTTCAGTCAGTGTGGCTAAGTCCCCTGCTTGTGTTTTTGGTTTGTTTCCATGATCATGTTATGATTTTCCCAATAATGGAATCACCTCCAGATTATAAAAATTCCATGTAGAATACTCGTCCATGAATACTGGGTAAGCTAATAGCTGTAACTAAATAAATGATTTTTTTGAGCTGGGACACAGGATCTGAATTGCCTAGACATAATAAGGCCTTATGCTTAATTCTGTTGGGTGCTGAAAAAAACAATTACTAGAAAATGGAAATCAAAGTCTAAACCAACTGTTTTTGAAGTATTTAATGTTATAAAAAAGATAAAAGAACCGGATGAGAGATCTTTAGAAAAAGGAAAGAACAAGTTTAATAGAAATAAATGGAAATTGTGGGAAAAATTAATGCAGAATAATGTTCATGAGAAGAAGGAGAAGGTGTGAGGTTTAAGGGAAGGCAGGAATTCAGTAATATATGCAATGCTGGACTGATGATATTTACAAGGAAAGAAAAGATAATGGGCCAGATTCAGGAAGGCTTACACGGAGTTCAAGAGTAGTGTAAGCCTCCGTGTAAGCCTCCTGATTCAGGAACAGCCCAAATCTCCGTGTAAGAGACAGCTAACACGTCTCTTACACGGACTGGGCGTGGAAATGCTCAATACCTCATTTGCAGCTCAAAGATATGCAAATGAGGTATTTGAGCGATCCACGAAGCAGAAACCAGTCCGTGTAACGGACGTGTTAGCTGCAGAAATGTACTCAGCTGACAACTGAGTACATTTCTGCAAAATTAAAACGGAGCTATGTCAGCTCCAAATAAAGGGTGCATATGTTTAATTAAGCATGCCAATGGCCAAATATGTGGCCATTGGCAGGAAAAAGTGTTGCAAAATTAAGTTATATAACTTTTTTTTTTTCACGGGATTTATGTGTTTAACTGCAGCGCACCAGCAAACGGGCTGCGCTACCTAAAACTGAAAACCGAAGCTTATAAACCCACAATTGTGGGATTTATGTATTACATGAAATGTCAATGGAGGGACTTGCAGACCAAAAGCAATATGGCCTCCGTTTAGTGGTTGTCAAGGGGGGGAAGCTCCGTGTAAGACATGTAACTAGTCATTACTAGGCAATCCCATGTAAATGAGGGTTACAATACTGAATCACACTGCCACATAGGTAATGAGCACTTTCTGAGTAGTGTAAGACTTAGAGAAGGGGGAGGAACAGAGTAAGAGGTAGGTGACATCACGGGGGGGAAGGATAGAAAGAAATGTACCAGATTGGAGGGCAATGTAAGGTAACAGATGAGACAGACAGACATCAGGGAGGGAGGTGTGTCTCAACAGAACACTAGGAAAGTCAAGAAATTGAGGGTATACGCTATCCCTACACTCAAAGTTTCTTGATATACGTGCATCTTGCAGCGCGTGTAAGGCAGGTTCAACATGTGGGAGCGTGTTGCAAACTGTTTACAACGGTTTGCGCGGGCGTGCACGTGTGTTAAGGCAGTGTGCGCGTGTTTTAGCATGAATCAGCCTAGCTAACACCGTGTAAGGATGTGTGCGCGCATGTAACACCGTGTAGGGATGTGTACGCGCGTTTAAGTGACTGTGAGCGTGTTTAAGCTGGTGTGCACATTGCTCCCCTTCAGGAAACAGAGAGGAAACAGGAAACAACCAAAATACAGGGAAACTGCCAGGGAATACTGCTGGAGTTAATTGGTGGAAACAATTGGAAGCAGGCAATTATGCAGACAGACTAGAAGCCCAACCCAGCACTTAAAACACTGCAAAGAGCAGTGCAGGCTGTTTCTCACAACAGATACTGCAAGAAAGTAAGCTATCAGAATTGAAAACTGAAAAAGCTGAACTCAGAGCAGAAATGCTAGGGGCTGCCATAGCTGTTATAATCAGACATAGGCGAATTGCTGAGGGTGGTGATAATGCAGATGCTGACAGACAACCCAGAGTGAGGAGAAGGAGAAGAGTATACAGGCCCAGGGTCACCTACCATGTGTTACATGAGCTGGAGATAGTAGAGCTATAGAGTGGACAGAGAGCTCCTGCAGCAGATTGTTGAGCTGTGCAGGCCACGCCTCACACACAGAACCAACAGAGGGGAACCCATCCCAGTGGAAACCAAGGTATGTGTTGGCCTAAGAATACTAGCAACAGGTACCTTCCAGAGACCAACTGGCGATATGATGGGGATATCACAGGCATCAGCCTCCAGGGTACTGCACCAGTTCCTGGATGCCATGTCACCACATGTCAATGATCATATATATGTCCCTAATGACCGTGAGGTTGTGGCCAGCAATATGCGTCTCTTCCAGCAAATAGTGGGATACCCTGAGGTGCTGGGTGCAATAGACTGCACGCACATACGCATCAAAGCACCAGCCGGTGAGTGGGGTAGAGTCTACATTAACCGCAAGGGATACCCCTCCATCAACTGCCAGGTCATGTGTGATGCCCAGGGCATAATAATGAATGTGTGTGCTGGCTGCCCTGGGAGCTACCACGATTCCCACATGTGGCATCTGACGCAGCTGTACCAATCATTTGCCAATGGGGACTTCCCACACGGACACCTAGTGGGAGATGCAGGTTATGCACTTGAGCCGTGGCTGATGACACCCATCAGAAATGCACACACACCTGAACAGGAACGCCATAATGAGGCACACGCACAAACACGTAATATCATAGAGCGTGTGTTTGGGCTGCTCAAGTCACGGTTCCGGTGTCTGGACACATCTGGTGGAGCTTTGCAGTACACACCAACTACATGTACCCAAATGATCACGATATGTGCTATGCTACATAATATGATCCTGCGGAAACAGCTGCAGCAGGACCAGCACAGGGCTGGGCCAAACATCCCCCACCATTGCCAAGGCCACCACAGGCAGGGGTGACTCGGAGGAGGAACAACCTGACCTTGTCCCAGTAGGCAGAAGGAGGCGTGCCCAGTATGCCCTGGCCTTGGCAAAGAGGCAACGATAGCACATACGCTTGGTCAGTAGGAACACTGGGACTGATACCGCTCTGACTCACTCATACAGTAACAGGGATGCCTAACATGACACAACCTGCTTCCAAACGTACAGGGAGTGTAGTATGTGTATCCGACAGAGGTGGCCCTGCAGCACCACCTGAGGCATGAATGCCATGTGTTAAGTAATGTAATATCATGTACAATATGCACACCTGAGGACCCCAACTAACATCCATATCCACGCATATGACCCTGCGGAAACAGCTGCACGTCATACAGTGATGTACATGTGCAAAAACATGGAACAAGATACAAAATGAGGGTGACTAGCAATAAATAGCATGGATAACCACGCACCCATGTTTGTACCACAACAAGAAGCAACATGGAATAGCCATGGTCAAAAACCAATGGCTAAAACCGACTACTACTATATAGCCTGCTGCAGACCACTGTCCTAATAGCAGGAACTGCCCCAGGCCTAGGTCCATAGGTTCATAGGTTCATACTAGGCTATCTGCCCTAGGGCATTAATAAGCCTAGCCCAGAGTTTTGTGGCTTCTGCCACCCCTGCAAGTTGATGGATAATATGCCCATTATTTTGCTGTGCCTCTGTCAAGCAGTGATACTGAGGTTATCCTTGGGGTATACCTGCAATCTCCCATCCATTGGTCAAGATCTCACTTGAACAAAGCCAGTGAGGTGCTCAGCCTCACATGTACCAGGATGTTGTTCCACAGCATATGGACTCTCTGGGTGATGAATCTGTCCCTCCAGCACATCCTATTAATATCTGTGTTGAGGTTTAGGTCTCCTGCCCTTGTAGTTCTGATGGATGTAGAGGTCTTGAGGTGAAGCATGTTCATTAATTCTGGGTTGGACATAGCCTTGTATGTCAGGCACAGGTCACCTCTGAGCAGTCAGTGTTTACTGAATACAGCTGGAATTCCTTCAGTCGGGCAGCATAAGAAATATGTTTGAGACCCTTTCACCTCCTGTCGAGGAATTTGTGGGCCCATCCAATCTGAATGGGGCATTGTATGCAATCATTGTTGTGATGAGTGATGAGTACAGGGGAACGATGACCTCCCTTGATCTAGATGTGAATCATTGCATGATGAGGTGGCCAATGTAGAAGGCCTTCCAAACTACCCTGGCAATGTGAGTGTCAAACAAAAGGTCACTGTCAACCTGGGTGCCCAGGTCCCTGATAACCTACGTTGTGCTTAGAGGATTGCCACCTAGATGGGAAGTAGTGGTAACCTTGTTCTTCCTGAAGGGTATGGCTATGCATTGTTTAGTGTTTAATGTAAGGCCATGGCCGTGGCACCAGTTATCTGTGTCTGAGACCCTTCTGAAGGATGTCTGTGTCAGATGGGTTTCCAACTATGCTTCCCAGTTTGCAGTCATCTTCAAACTTTGTCAGCCATAATCCTCCTGTGTTTGCTCGTACTTCTGAAAAGTAGATACTGAACAAATGTGGGCCCAGGACTGAGCCCTGTGGGACACCACTTGTGACAGCTCTGGAGTGTGAACTGGCACCAGCAACTTTGACCCTGTGTGTTCCGTCACTTAGGCAGTTTGCAACCCATGCTGTGATGTATGGGTTCACAAATAAGCTGGTGATGTTTTTAATGATACCTGAGTGGGGTATTGTGTTGAAAGCCTTTGCCAGGTCAAGGTAGGCTGTGTGGACTGCCTTGCCCATGTCAATGGCCTGGGTGAGTGTTTTGAAAAAGTCAACCAAGTTTAAAAGGCATGATCTGCCCTTGACAAAGCCAAACTGGATTGGATCCAATGTCTGCAAGTCCCCTATGTCTTCATTTAGAATTCCCATTATGATCCTCTCCATAGCTTAGCAGAACAGGCTTGTCAAGCTGATGGGATGGTAGTTTCTGGGGTTGGTGGAGGCACCTCCTTTGTGAAGTGGGTCCACCATTGCTGTATGCCACTCCTTGGGAACATATCCTGAGGTGAGGCTAAGATTAAACAGCTGACCTAACTGCGGGTGTAATTACTCATTGAGTTCATGGAGCACACAACTGGGGACACCATCTGGTCCCATGGATAAAGTGTTTTCTGCCTTGGATTGAGCAGTTCCCACCCCAGCAGTGGAGATGTTTGGGGGGGGGCTACAATCCTCTGGTGTACATACCCCCCCAGTTGGGGAGGGGATAAATCTGCACTGAACCTGTCAGCCAGTATGTTGCCAATGTCTGTAGGTGCAGTGATATCAACATCATTCTGAACTAAGTCTGAGCATATCTGGGAGTTTCCTCCCAGGTTTCAAACATAGGTAAAAAGGCCTCATGATTGTCCCTGGAGTCCTGAGTGGGTTTTCTCTCAAAACATGCCTCGGATGATTGTATGGGGAACCCAGTGTTTTACTCACAATGAGCAGGGGTGTCTTCCCCACGGATTACGCTCTATCTTGTAGTAGCTCCTTCCTTGTGTTGTACAGCTTGTTTATGGCTAGGGTCCACCAGACTGGATGCTTGCCTGTGGTACAAAGAGTCATTATTATTTGGGATTGCCTGAACCATGCAGTCCTGGAGGTGCTGGTAGAAGGCATTTCTAAGTGATACAGTGGCTTGGGTAATGGTGTCCGCTGGCCTGGGGCCTTGAAAGAGACCACACCAGTCCTCAGAAATGTGAAGTCGGCATTTGAGAAGGTCTTCACCGTTTCTTTTCCCATCTGGGGTGTGGGTGGGATGTGGACTCCCACTGAGAGTAGTCCATGATCTGATCTCACCAATGATGGGTATACGTCTGGTGTTGAACAGTGTGACCCCATGTTTGTGATGATGTGTTCTAGTATGTTGCCTCCACTTGAGGGGATTGGGACCAGTTGTTCCATGGCATTTCAGTGTATGAACTCTTGGAACCTTTGTGTTAGAGTGTTGTGGCATGATTAGTGATCCCAGTCTGTATGTGGATAGTTGGAATCACCCAGTAGGATGGTGTTTGGAGATACATTTATCCCCTTCAGTGTTTGCAGGATAGCTGTGTGAGGTGCCTGAGTTTGAGCGGGTGGCATGTAACATGCTACAAACTGCAGAGCAGTCTTGCCTACGGTCACTGGCACCTGGATGGTCTCCGATGCATCGTGTGTTGCCACCAACCATGAGGTGAGGGTGTCCTTGATGAATATGGACACCCACCATCCTTCTTGGTGTTGTCGGGATGCTGGTGCCGGAATGCATGATATGAGGTAACACCCGATAGTGCCGGGTGCTGTCAGAAGCTGTGAACCAGGTTTCAGGCACAGCACAGACATCAATGTGCTACATACTGAGAAGGGCATAGAGTGTGTGCAGCTTGAGGTTGAGACCTTGGGCATTGAGCAGCATTAGCCTTAGTGTCTTTCCTTTACTGTGTTCTAGGGTGGTAGGTGTAGAATCTGACTCTTGCATAAAAAAGGCACAATGGGGTGGCAAGAGCATCATCTGAAATCCTGAAGCCCAGGGTGACAGGTGCAAGCCGTCCCTTGCAAATCACCGTGGCCTGTCCAGCATGTCATCCCAGGCAGACAGACATTGGACCCCCTTAGAATGACACCATAGTCTAAGCAAAATACTACAGCTGATCATCTTGTCTCTGTTTATGTGGCATCATACTTGGTGAAGGTAAGATACTGCCAAAGGTCAGGGTCATACCTGCCTGGCCTACATAATCAGAGGGATCCTCTATGTCTCTTTCCATGTAGTCCAGGGAGGTACATCTCAGGTCGTTCACACCAGCATGGATTATGACTGGGTCAGACCTGTACTTGCAGTTTAGTGACCTGAGTGCTTGCATTATGTGGTGGATTCCAGTGCCCAATAGGCAGCTTACTGTGACCTCCTCTGTACCTGATCTGGTGAGTGGGACATCAGTGTGTCTGACTATGGAGTCACCTATGACAGGTGTGTCTGGCATTGTGTTTGGCCTTAAGGGCTGTGACTGTTTGGCACACCGACTCTGTGGTCAATGTGTTGCATGTGCTGTGCCCTGTGGAGGCAGTTGTGTGAGTGTCTGCTGTGGTGGCCACCACCATTCTGGTAGACTTCTGATCAGAGCCTCCGAGAGTGTCTCTGTGTGTCTATGTGTATGATCTTAAGTTGTGACAGTGCCATGTGAGACTGGATTAAAGATGTGTGTGTGGTTACCTTCACCCTCTCTCTGGTCTTGCTAGTCCTATGTTGAGAGAGCTCAGCCTCCACTTTGGCTATATAGTTGCATCTCTCACATGTATGTGTGTTTTATGGCAGAAGGAGAGGGTTGTCAGTGTACATGAGGCAACTGTAACAGTGCCTCAATATTCCCAGGTTCACCAGCTGAGCAGGAGAGGACACTAGCAACTGATCCCTAGACATGCTAGAAGGAATAGACAAAACAATGTTGGAATACAGGGAGATATCAAGCCCCCCAAGCCACATCATACTGTTTGATTGACAATAGCTACACATACACCGGTGTGTCATAGTGTACTACTAGGCTATCTGCCCTAGTGCATGTATAAGCCTAGCCATAGTGATGTGGCTATTGCCACCCCTTATAGTGGTAATAAGTGTACAGAATAGATTCTGAATATTGTGCCTCTGACTTAGTAGTGACACATTATGACCCCCTTACGTAATTGAATAACATGACTGTGTCTCTGTCTAGTCTGTGCCTCCGCCTCATATGCAGTTGTCCAGATGTCTCCTGAAGAGAGTCAGTGAGGGACTCTGTCAAACATGAACTGGGATACTCTGCTAGAGTGTGAGATGCCTCTGAGTTATGACTCTGTCCCTCCAGCATGTCCTATACATGTATGTGCTGAGGTTCAAATACTCAGCTCTCATGGCTCTGGTGGATTTGGATTGCTTGCAGTGGAGCATGTCCACCAAATCCTGATTGGACATGGTCTTGTATGTCAGGCATAGGTCACCTGTAAGTATGCGGTATGACACTGAACAAAGCTGGACTTCCTCTATTCTGGAAGCATATGACATGTGTTGAAGAACCCTGATCTTCATGGTAGGTACTTTTCGGGTGCAAAGGTGCAAAAGGCAGGATCTGCCCTGTACAAAGCTGAACAAGGTGGGAACAAGGGTCTGTAGGTCAGTAATGTGTCTGTGTAAGAGCTCCATGACTCCTCCCATATCTTTGCAGACAAGGCTGGTTAAGCCTGTGTGGTGGTAGTTGCCATGGTCTGTGGAGGCATCTCCCTTGTGTAGTGGGACCACTGTTGCCGTATGCCAGTGTTCAGGTACATATCCTGTAGCAAGACTAAGGTTAAATAGCAGTTGTATATATGGGTCCAGCCCCTTCTGGAGTTCACATAGCATGCAACTGGAGATACCAGCAGGTCCCATGGATGCTGTGTACTTGTCTTTGCTGAGTGTGGCTCTCACATGGACATCCAAGATGACAGTGAGGTTACATACAGCAGTGATAACTATCTTGTTTTGGGGGTGAGGGAGGGGTAAATCGCACTGAAGCTGTCCGCCGGAATGTTGCCAATATCTGTCAGGTCACTGGAATATATGTTGTTGTGTACCAACTCTGAGCATATCCGAGGGTTCACAACCAGGTGTCTGACATAACTGAAGAAAGCAGTGTGGTTACCTTCATTGTCTTTGGTGATTTATGTCCCCAAGTTGACCTTGCATGTCTTTATGAGATAATGTAGCTTTCTACTAGTGCTGATCACAGCTGTCTTCCCTTTTGGAGATGTAGCTCTGTCTTGCATTAGTAACCCTCATCTGTCATACAGTTTGTTTATGGCTGGGGTCCACCAGACAGGACACTTTCCCTTTGTGGAGAGGGTCCTGTTTTCAGTTGTGATTGTATGGTCCATGCTGTCTGACATCTAGCTAAGGGGAGGTCATTCTGGTTCTGCAGTTATCTTTCATCAGCATTAGAAATGACCACAACAGCCCCTGTGGGTGTACCTCATGCACACACATCCAGCACCTGTAAAGTCCACAACAGTACCTCACCAGGAGTATGACAGAGCTGGAACACATGTAATGTGTAGTCTGATTAAACAGAGTGCAGCTCCACACACTGCCATGCTGTCCACCCAGATGCAAGCTGTGCCTGATGTAGAAAGCCATGTCCAAGCTGGAATCAATGCACATGCTGCACCTTGTACAATCTGAATGGCAGGGAGCTATGCACATGAGGGACCTGAACCCCAGCACTGACATATATAGGACAGGCTGTACTGCATTATCCAAAACACAGAAGCCACCCCCACACATGAGTAAACTACCAGTACAGGTTGTCCATAGAGACACTGGTTGAGTCCCCTCAACAGGAATCCTAATGAGTGGATGGGAGATGGGAGGTTTACCCTGGGTATCAATGTTATGTCACAGGTAGACAGAGGCACAGTATACTAAACAAGACATATGACATGTCAAACTATGCTTACAATGTGTTGATGGACAAACACATTCTCCGACTAGCATTAGGTCAAGATACCTCTTGAACACAGCCAGCAAGGTGCTCTGCCTCAAATGGACCAGGATTGTATTCCACAGCATAGGAGTCTCCGAGTGATAACTCCATCCCTCCAACATGTCCAACATACATCCCTGCTAAGGTGTAAGTCACCTGCACTAGTGGTTCAGGTGGATCTTCTGAGTCTGAGGTGGAGCATGTCCATTAATCTCTGTTTGGACATGGCCTCGCATGTCAGGCACATGTCACCTCTAAGCAGACGGTATGTGAGTGAATAGAGTGTGAGTGTCTTCAATCTGGCAGCATATGACAGCTGTTGGGGTTCCTTGATCCTTTAGGTGGGGACAGTCAGGGTGTCTCCAATTGCTGCAGATGTTGGGTGAGATACAGCCAGAATAGGGCATTTGACTCGATCACCGGTCTGATAAGTGAAGAGTACAGGGGAACAATGACCCACTAGATCTGGATGTGAATCCCATCCTGATCAGGTGGGCAATGTAGAAGGTCTTCCTAGCCACTTTAGCAATGTGAGTCTCAGAAGAATGGCGACTGTCAACCTGGGTCCCCAGGTCCATGATAACCTCCTCTGTGCTTAGAGGATTGCCACCTATATGGTAGCTTGGGGTCACCTTGCTTTTCCTGAAGGGTATGTCTACACATGTTGTGCACTTTGACTTCAGGCCATGGCCCTGGCACCAGCTATCAGTTACTGTGAGTCCCTTCTGAAGGATATCTGTGTGTGATGCACTGTCCACTATGGTGCCCAGTGTGCAGTCATCTGCTAACATTGTCATCCAAAGTCCTCCCATGTTGGCCTGTACTTCTGGGAAGTACATGACAAACAATGGGGCCAAGGACTGAGCCCTGTGTGACACCACCTGTGACCAGCCTGGAGTCTAACATAGTGCCAGCAACTCTAACCCTGTGGGTCCCATCCTTAAGCCAGTTTGCAACCCATCTTGTGACATATGGGTTTACATTTCAGTTGTTAGGGTTTTCCACAATACCTGAGTGGGTATTGTGTTGAAAGTGTTTGCAAGGCCAAGGTAGGCTGTATGGACTGCCTTTCCCCAACAATGGCCTAAGTGACCAATTTGAAGATGTCAACCCAGTACAAAAGGCATGATCTGCCCCTGACCAAGCCAAAATGGGATGGGTACAATGTCTGCATGTCCCCTATATCTTTGTTTATGAGCTCAATTATGATCCTCTCCATAGATTTGCAGACTACACTTGTTAAGCTTATGGGGCAGCAATTAACAGGGTCTGTAGAGGCACTGCCTTTGTGCAGATGTGCACAACTGGACCCTAACCAGGCTGTTGTGCACACTATGGAAATGTAAAGCAGTGATAGGACTAAAGCCCAGGATACTGACCACCACAGTGAAAGTACTGAAACACTACACTAGACAGTGCTACAGTGTTAGGTCAGTATGAACGGATGTTGACAATTGTGTGCAAAGTATCCCATGCAAAACCTGCAGGCACAGTATACTCCCTGTTTTGTTCACACAAAAGCATTCGACAGTAACTACACAACATGGCACAGAACACACAACCATAAACTGGAGGTATTTGTTGAAGGTCACACTCATCCACAAATGTGATGGGCTGCAGAGTTCAACATATGTAAAGCCCACACTGGGCATGCTCACACACTTAGATAAATGAGACATCTTTCACACAACATGCCACGGAAGGCTGAACTGGGCATGCTCACACACTTGGTCCAAATGTTACCCCTAGCAAATGTGAAAACACACCAGAGGATGCTCATCCCCCTTTCTAGACACTGATCATGTAAGCACCCTATAAGTATATTGGAGAAAAGGATTCTCTCAGTAATCCGAATAGCGCACTGCGCTAATGCGTCTGTCTGTAGTGTCATAACATAGTTAGATAGGGGTTTGAATCCAGCAGGTGGCAAGTGTGTGTGAAGGGGTAAGTGTGTGTAAGTGTGTATGAAAGAAACATCCCTTTGGCAACTGGGAAAACACACCAGAGGATGATCATTCCACTTTCTAGACTCTGATGATGTCAGCACCCTATAAGTATATTGGAGAAAAGGATTCTCTCAGTAATCCGAATAGCTACTGCTAATGCGTCCGTCTGTAGTGTCATAACATAGTTAGGTAGGGGTTTGAATCCAGCAGGTGGCAAGTGTGTGTGAAGGGGGGTAAGTGTGTATGAAAGAAACATCCCTTTTGGCAACTGGGAAAACACACCAGAGGATGATCATTCCACTTTCTAGACTCTGATGATGTCAGCACCCTATAAGTATATCAGGGGAAAGGAAATCCCCTAGTAATGCGAATAGCGCGCTGTGCTAATGCGTCCGTCTCTAGTGTCACAACATAGTTAGGTAGGGGTTTGAATCCAGCAGGTGGCAAGTGTGTGAAGGGAGGTAAGTGTAAGTGTGTATGAAAGAAACATCCCTTTTGGCAACTGGGAAAACACACCACAGGATGATCATTCCACTTTCTAAACTCTGATGATGTCAGCACCCTATAAGTATATCAGGGGAAAGGAAATCCCCCAGTAATGCGAATAGCGCGCTGTGCTAATGCGTCCGTCTCTAGTGTCACAACATAGTTAGGTAGGGGTTTGAATCCAGCAGGTGGCAAGTGTGTGAAGGGAGGTAAGTGTGTGTGTAAGTGTGTATGAAAGAAACATCCCTTTGACAACTGGAAAACACACCACAGGATGATCATTCCACTTTCTAAACTCTGATGATGTCAGCACCCTATAAGTATATCAGGGGAAAGGAAATCCCCCAGTAATGCGAATAGCGCGCTGTGCTAATGCGTCCGTCTCTAGTGTCTTAACATAGTTAGGTAGGGGTTTGAATCCAGCAGGTGGCAAGTGTGTGTGAAGGGGGGTAAGTATGTATGATTGATATATCCCTTTTGGCAACTGGGAAAACACACTACAGGATGCACATACCCCTTTCTAAATGATATCACAATTATGTATGGCTTTTGATTACAGACATGCCATGTGTGTTGTGCACACACAGAATGCCCATGTGTGTGGGTTGTCCCTCACAATAATGCATGACATTGATTACACGGTTATGGCAATGAACACATGATGTATGTGTGTGCCAAATACACATATGTACCTGTGACTTTCAATAGTTACCATGTGTGATGCCTGCCACATGTGAATACATGGTATTTGCACAGGGTAACATTATGACCGTGGTCTTCTGTGCAGATGCTGCATGTGGGATGTGTATATACAGTGTGAGATGTAGATGCTATCAGCCTAGTAGTGAGGGATGCACACCTGGTCTGGGGCATAAAGTCTACATGTTGTTAATGTACAGGAGCTGCATGTTCTCACCTGTTGTGGGAGTGGTAAGACAGTATTCCATAGCAATGCAGTGACTGCATGCTAAGAACCATTCAGCTAGGGTGTTGTAGCTACACTTATTCATTAGCATTCAGTAATTTGTTGGAATCCCTGGTGAGGGTCTGATGCCAACCAAGGTCAGGGGTCTACCAGCCTGTGTCACTTGCTCAGTGATCCCTTCCATGTTCCCTATCATGTATCCCAGTGAGCTTACATCCCACATCAGCTGTGGTGGCATGGACAATGACTGAGTCATATGTGTCCATGCATCTGACTGACTTGTATGTTGTTGTTACAGTTTGGCCATGTGTTTCCATCTCATACATGTGATGTACATCAATGGGTAGGGGATAGGGTTGACTGTGTACATGTGGCAGCTGTGACATTACTACATGACACACATATTCCACAACTGTACCATAGAGGTGACTGACAACTGACCTTTGCACATGCTACTGGAGTATTGAGATTACATTGGTGATTGACAGCACATAGGGCCAATGGTGAAAAAGAGACATAGGTCCATAGGTTCGTACAGGGATATCTGCCCAGGGCATGTATCCACCTAGCCAGAATGTGTGCCTTTCAACATGCATTGTGAATCTGTCTTGCTATGCCCTTTTCCAAGGTTAGTATACTGTGCCTCTTTCTCACAGTGACACATAAGTGATACCCAGGGTAACCCTACAATGTCACATCCAGTCATTAATATCGCTCTTGAAGATAGTCACTGAGTCAGTCCGCCTAACCTCTATTGGGATAATAATCAGGAATGAAGGGAGCCTCTGAGTTGTGAATGTGCCCCTCCACCATGTCCTATGTATATCACTCCTGAGGTTCAAGTATTTCCAGCGTGTATCCTGGTGGGATCTGGATATTCTGAGATGCAGCATGGCCATTACGTGAGGGTATGACCTGGCCTTCTATGTCAGGCACAGATTGCCTATGAAGAGGCAGTATGTCACTGAGTAGAGCTGCTGCTACTTTAACCAGTCAGTATGTGGCATCTGTTTGAGCACTTTGATCCCCTTGTCGAGGTACATATGTGGTAGCCCCAGTTGCTGCAGGTGTCTGGTAAGGTGCATGCCGACAGGTTCATCATAGTCAATTATGGGCATGATGAGGGATGAGTAAAGGGGCACAATGTCCTCCCCTGGCCTACATGTGGATCCCATGATGATGTGGCCCATATAACATGCTTACCTAACCACTTTGTCCATGTTGTTGTCAAATGGTAGAATGCTATCAACCTCGCACCCCAAGGTCCATAATTCCTTGGTCTGCACTTACTGGATTAACACATATGTGGTACATTGTGGTCACTTAGTGTTTGACAAAGGGGATGACTATACTCTTTCTGTCATTCACGTTGAGGCCATGGCTGTGGCACAAGTCGTGTGTTTGCAAGAGTCCCATTTGGAGGATGCGGTGTTAGCTGTTGAGTTGATTATGGTGTTCGGTCTGCAGTCACCTGCGACTTGCTGAGCCACAGTACTTCCATGTTGGCCTGTACCTATGACAACTATATAATGAACATGACAGCTCCTAGGGCTGTGCCTTGTGGGACACCACTTGTACCAGGTTGGAGGCTGACATGGCTCCAGCAATTCTACCATGTGTGTTCTGCCCTTGAGCCACTGTGCAATACCCATAGTGACATAGGGGTTAATATGTACACTGGTGAGCTTCCCTAGAATGCACAAGTGGGGTATTGTATCCAAGGCTTATGCAAGGTCCAGGTAGGCTGTGTGGACCTCCTACCCCTTGACAGTGGCCTTGGTGACTGTTTCAAACAAAGCAAACAGGTTTGATAGGCAGGATTTTCCATTGACAAAGCCAAACTGTGTATGGTGACATGTCTGTAGGTCCACAATATCTAGATATGTGAGGTTCATGATGATCCTTGCCATAGCTTTGCAGACAAAGCTAGTCAGACATATGGGGCGAGTAGTGTCCAGTATCCGTGATGGCACCACCTGCATGTTGAGGGACCACTGTTGCTGTATGCCACTCTCTGGCCACATATCGTGTATTAAGGCTGGGATTGAACAGTGGTGTTATGTCTGGGTGTAGCTCTTCTTGTGGTTCATGTAGGACACAGCCTGGGACACTGTCTGGTCCCATTGATGCAGTGTTTATTGCTTTGGGAAGGGCATCTCTTACCTGAGCATCTGTGATGTCAGGGGGGGAAGCACTGTGCTGAGACATATGTTCCCTTTGGTGTGGTGGGAGAGAAGGCAGCATTGAACCTGTCCACTAGGATGATGGCAATGTCTGTGTGTTTTATATTTTGTGTGACATATTGTATTACCTCTGAGCATATCTGGGTAGTACCACCCAGGTTACTAACATAACTACAGGCAGCCTTGTGATTATCCTCAGTGGCTTGTGGAATCTCTCAAAGATGGCCTTAGACAATCATATGGGTGCCTGTAGTTGTCTTCCAATACTCATCAGTGGTGCCTTCACATTTTGGGAGGTTGTTGTATCATGTAGTGGCGTCATCCTTCTATTGTATAGTGTGTTTATGGCTGGTGTCCGCCCAGGACATCTGCCTTTGGAGAATTGGGTCATGCTTTCATATGTGGCTTCATGATCCATGCATTCCTGAATGTGTCCACAGAATGCCTCTATACAGGTATCTGCAGTCTGGTCCATATTTTCAACAGGCCTTGGGCCTTTGAAGGTTTCCACATCATTTATGAGGGGTGTGCACTTGCTTGACATGAGCTGTTGACAGACGTGCCGCCTCCAGACAGAGCAAGGGAGGGTCACAGTCAGCTACCTGTTGGGACGAACCTCCCTGGACCACATGGAAAGAGACACAGAGGAGCTCTTACAGCACCCTCTCAAACTCAGGTCTCCCACACAGCCTTCATGCTGACACAGGAGAGTTTAGATTACTCTGCAAACACCATCATACTGGGTGATGCCAGCTACCCAAACATAGACTGTGAACATTACACAAGCCACAATACCCAAGCTCTAAGGTTCCCATTGATCAGACATTCTTTGGCTATGGAACAGGTAACCAACCTTCCCACAAGAGGGGCAGATATACTAGAGCTGATCTTTACAAACATGAGTACAAACTGCTCACCACTGGGAGTATATCCCTCATTGTTGCAATCAAACCATATACTAATCACACTGGAGTTCTGGATCCCCACATATGCAAACCTCCAACACATCGATGTGTGTGTGTGGGAAATGTCCCTATTAGCAACCGTGACAGTATCATACAGGATGCAGATCCCTTTTGAAACACTGATGATGTCAGGACTGTATAACTATATCACCTGTAGTAAAGTCCTCCAGTAATTTGCATAGCGCACTCTGCTAATGCGCCTTTCTTCAGTGTCATAACGTAGTTAGGTAGGGGTTTGAATCCTGCAAAGGGAATGTATGTGTGTTAGTATGAGTGTGGTTTATGTGTGTGCACTATGCTGGGAGGGTTAACTGCCTTATGCCAACTGGGAGAACACACTACAGGGTGCACATCCCTCCTCCTACACACAGATGATGTCAGCACCCTCTAAGTACAGCATTAGTAAAGATTTCTCCAACTACTGCAAATAGCACACTCTGCTAATGTGTCTGTTTCTACTGTCATTGCACAGTTAGGTATGGGTTTGAATCTTGCAAATGGAAAGTATGTGTTTTACTGTTGGTGGGGTTAGTGTGTGTGCACAATGATGGGGTGGGATGTGGCTTTTGCCACATGGGTCTATGCACTGCAGGGTGGTCATTACCCTTAACAAGCAGTGATGTTGATAGCACCCTATACAAACAAAACTACAAAACAGAAGGTGGTGGTACTGATAACACATGTAAGGTAACACTTCTTCAAGTAATGTCCACAAAACGGAGTAGGATAATCAAACAATTCTTTTATTCTATACAGACAACATGACAACAGACAACTAACTGCCAGTACTCAGTATAGTGTTACATGCTACTGTAACACGCACATGTACCGAATATACCTAGATAGTGTTCTGAAGCCTGAATGTGGCAGGTGTGTGGATGTGCGATGTGTCTGTGTGTGCATTTCCGCATGGGAAACATGTTTGCTGTGGCAATCAGGGTACTACAGTACCTGATGCACATTACATCTTCCAACTGATGAGGTTGCCTGCACCCTGTGAGTACAGGTAGAGAAGGGATGCCAGTAGTAAACAACATAGTGCACTTCTGAAATGTGTACCTGTCATGTATCAACAGCTACTCATGTAGGGTGATAAATAATGGGAATGGCAGGTGAGCGTGTGCATGTGTGTGGGTAGCAGGGTGTGTATAAATGCATGTGTGACAGAACAGATACATGTAGCTGAATCTACATAACAGCACAAGATGTGCATTGCCATAGTCAATGTTAGCATGTGATGGTGTGCAGCTGGTACACTTTGTTAAGTAGTATGGGTGCAGATAACAATTGAGGACATTCATACAGTTACTGCAGCAAGACTGCTGGGATATACACACATTTATACTGCAACAGTCAACAGTTACCAACATGTTACTACTTATACACATCTATGTAGTCACCCTGTGCATCAGCAACGTGTTTACCTTTACCTGCACCGATGTTGTAGTATGCAGGAGGTGGCACAGTGTCATCATATGCACAGGGTGTGGGTTAGGTATGCCCAAGCCGCCACTGGTAACACCAATTGACATGTGTGTGTATGTGTGTTTGTGAGGGGCAGCAGTACAGGGTGGACCGTTGTTGGTGCAGTGTGTGTGTGTATGTGTTTGCCCTAGGTGTTAGGTGTCTGCATGTGTGTAAGCACGCACACAGTCCCACATAATGGCTGCCATGTACAGGGTTTTGTGGACAGCCACAGACTGCACCTGTCAGGTCATCCAGATCAGTGTCTGTGGGCACGGACACGGTACCTGTGCCTGGCAGGGGTGCTACGGGTCGTATCCGTACTAACCCAGACTGGGTACTGTCATCGGAAGCAGGGTGTGTTGACTGGACACAGTTCCCTGTTGGGACTGTCCAGAGCCACATGCACGTGGTCTCCTGGGCGTTGGATGACAGCACAGACCCAGCATTGCTGGGGCTGGTGCTGGCACTTGAGGCGCGCGAGTGGGCCCGTTGTCGCCCGCGCCACTGCCAGCTGGTGCTCTTGCTGGCATACGGCCACGCCGACGCCGCAAACGCACACCATCGCCCTGGCCCATGGACATCTGGTTGTGGAGCAGCTGTTCTATGCCCCCACAACGCCTGTCAACGACATCTGTGAAGTTACGGATAGCATTCGCAACATCATGCATGCCGCCTGTCATGGCTATGCGACATGCTCTCAGCTCCCTCAGACCCTGTCTGGTGTACCTTTCCATACGTGCCTGTGCCTGCATGACAGTTCTAAACATAGTGGAGGTTGACATACCTCCTTGGGCACGTCGGCCAGAGGCAGTACGGCCACGGATGCCCCCACGAGAACCCATGGGCGACTGTCTGCGTGGTACCATTGGAGGCCTCTGCACATGGCTGCCTTGTGAGGATGCATGTACCACAGGTACCACATTACCCTGATCTATGCCCACTGCTGACTGTCCATCACCTAGGGACAATGGTGACAAAGGATGTAACGGCAGGATGACTGTGCGCATTGACGGGGTACTGTCAATTGGCTGACCAATGGCGGACCCAGACACACCTTCCTGCACCATTACAGACATTTCATCATCATCAGTACCTGGGGCACAAGATTCAGGTTCCCTGCTGCAGGTCACCAGAGCAGCACCAGAACCTACGGGAGGAAAACATGGAACACAGATTACAGTCTCAATACATATTTGAAAGAGATGCACTTCAATACTAATGCACACATTCAGAAATGGACACATGCACTCATGGACACTAACACACATGCACACTTGGGCACAGGCACACTTGCACACATGCACACCCCACAGTAAACACACACATCAGTACCGTGTTACACTACTCAATTTACTACCTGTCAATTACAGTTATTGTGAACACAGTCACCAGCATGTCTACTACAGAGTTACACTACTCTTCCTAGTTTTATAAATTGTTTTACAGATAATGTTAAAAGACTCACCAGCATGTATGGCCTGCCTCATTGCTAGATGGGAGGGACCTGGAAGTGTGAAGAGAGTAATGTCAGTGTGCACATGTGTGTCATTCGCTTTCCACATGATACAGTACAGTAGTACACTAGTTCCCTTATACACATCAGCTGCACATCATGTCTGTATATATATCATGATGACAGATACATACCACATGCACACCTTATGCGTGCATGAAGTAACAGCGTACAGAACAGTCATATGTACATACCAGGAGTTAACTCTAATCTCACCATTACCTCTCTTCAAACGCCAACTCAAACTGTACTTCCAAAACCACTGGCTTTGTTCTTCTTGGAGTCCAGGCTAACGTCCCTCTCCCTACCCTCTCTTCACCTTTAACCCCTCATTGTGCATAGAAACTAGCTTCTACCCTGTTTCTTTCACCTTGATGTCCTTCTATGCTCTGACCTACTTCTCCCATCCCTCCCACCTCCTCTTGACTGTCTTCCTTCTTTTCCTCACTTCCCTCCTTGACTCCTGCCTCTTCCATATCATTGTATCTGTCATACTCCTTCTACTTCTCTACCCTTCTGAGCCCTAACTATTATGTATATGGCTTTTGCCTTATTGCATAACCATTATGCTTTAGGTAGGATTGCTTTGAAACCAACGGTACATTGTGTATGACTCTAAACTGTTTGACTTCCTTACATGTATGTTGATTTAATTAACAGGCTGGTGTACAATTCTATTATGTTGGCTGTCTGTATTGACAACTTGTCTGTCTGCCTTTATTACGCTATGTGTGGAGCTTTTCTCCACAGGCCTCTACTGAAAATGAACTTATATCCAGCTAGACTATCTGGGTCAACAAATGTAAAAGTAATAACAATAAATGAATATGGCATCTTACCTGCACGCCGCTGTCTTGCTGCTGTGTGGATCCAACCTCCATCAGGATGCATGCTTGTTGCTGTTGTTCTGGGGCTGGATCCACAACACTTAGCAGTAGCCCCTCCTGTCTGGTGAGGGGGGGATGTGTGGGCACCCCCACCTGTGGCAACCTGTTGCCTGCGGATATCTGCAGCACGCTGGCGGACATTTCTTATCAAATCACTGCAGTGATGTCTCACCTGCTCATATGTCCTATCATGCATGCCAACATCATTTATCCTGCTAACAAGGTTTTGCCACAGTGCAGACCTCTCCTGCTGATTCTGGGTGGTGCGTGAGAACAGGATGGCATAGTCACGCACCAGGCTCTGGTGGATCACGCCATCCTCTGCAGCAGAGTAGGCAGGATTCCTTTTGGTGCCATGTCTATCTGGAAAGGTACACAAACAGGTTATCAGCATAGTATCTCAACAATACATGGTACACATTCTATACAGGGAGTGTTAACTTCTACTTATTACTGATTGGTTAAAACCTGATTACAGTGTAGCTATCATTCTATGTCATTTGTACTAAGTACTTGGCCTTCAGACCAGTTGTTTTACATTAGGGAGGTTGGTGGCAAGCACTGTGGTGGCAGGACACATATCTTTCATCCATTGAAGTTGGGAACTGCTGATTGTGGGCCCAGTGTACAAGTGTATTACTTCTGGTATGGGCAGTTGGCCTTCAGGCCAGTTATTTAACATTAACGAGGTTTGTGGTCTGCACTCATGTGTGACAATAGGCTGTACTCTGCCATTCATAGCTGGGGACATCTGGTTTCAGGTTTATAGTGCCTGCATATCTGAGCTGTATCTTACTGACATTGCTACACCTTGTTTGTTGTAGCAAACACTACATCCAGGCCTCCTGGATCTACCTTTGTTTATATGCTTGTTATCTGTTAGCTTGTTATTTCACTGGTATGCTACTTCCACATAGTACACATCTTCTCAACACATCTGTGACTCACTACTGTTATCTGCATTGCTTACTTCCATGTTACACATGACAGCAAGTGACTGCTTGTCATTGTTGCATTTACTTCATTGTGACACATTGCACTTAGGTTACCTGGCATTTGCTCACTGACACTTTTATATCAGTCAGCAGTTGTAGGTAATGTCAGTACACCCTCACTCCCCACTGGACCTTGTTTTCAATCATTAGTGATTACAGAGTTCACAATAGTATTCTAGCATGTCCAGAGGTCAGTTGTCAGTTCCCTCCCCAGTCCAGCTGGTGAGTGTGGTACTCCAGAGACAATGTTAGAACAGATGCATGTACACAGACAACCCTCCTCCTAACAACAAATTCAAACTCATGTGAGTGATGCAACCATATACCAGACTGGAGGCTAGGCTCTGTCTACTCAATACCGCCATAACCAGTCACGTGGCAAAGGGATCACTCACTACACTTCCAGTCTCACGTAGACCTACCACAACAGCGGACCTAACACATGATCACACATGATCATACTTGTAGGCTCAGACCACAGCTCTGCCTATGCAGCAGAGACCTCCTAAGCAGACATCCAGGCAACCACTACCACATAAACGAACATGTGCAACACATATCACACAAAGCCAATGTGCTGAACACTCACAGCCATTAACAGTTAACAACACACCTCATACACCTGTACTAGGTGCCTCTATCATCAGGCACACTCACATCACGCTCACCAGGCTTAACGAGGTGAGGGTCACGGTGTGCAGCCTGTCAGGCACTATGACCTGCCACATAACACAAACACTCAGGTAACCCCAAGGCAGGTACAGGTATGACTCAGTCAATGTCCATGCTGCTGTGAATGGCCTGACACATTCCTCCCTGGACTACATGACATGAGACATTACAGAGCTCTCTGAGCACGTAGCCGAGACAGTTTGACCCTGACCTTGAGTAGCATCCTACCCTCACCTAGAACGATGCCACAATATCAAGGCACGATGATCCCTTCCAACAATTGACTGACATACTGGTGTCATTCACAGGTGTGCCAATGCCTGCCATCTTGGGGTGGTATGCTTTGCTAGGGACAGCTTGCACCTGTCACCACAGTCCTATTGACATTTGGCAGAGCCTCCTGCTACACCCATAGTGCCTGTATTAGGCAAGGCTCATAAGGCAAACCCACATCCATTTGTATCACAAAGGATGAGGAAGTAAGAGTGATGCTACTCAACACTGGACGTCTAGACCCAAGGATGCACGCACCCAAAACCCTACCTAGCATTCTGGACATCGATATCTGTGCAGTAACATGAACCTGTTTCAGGTTTCACAGGAGCACACCAGTACTACCACGTTATAGCTGTTACCATTCTTGTCGGCCCCAACACTTGAACAAGGGGGGGGAGTATCAGTATTCAATGCAGATTCCCACGCCTCCACATTGGTGGCACAGTACAACATAGGTGTTAGGCCATTGAGTACAGAAGACGAGTTGGGGACCTGGGGAAGAAACATGGTAGCGGTCTGTCATTTGTCTACCACATGGCCAACGTGGATTGACAGACATGTTATATAGCCCAGCTAATCATGACTGATTCACATGTATGGCAGGGGAGGTCATTGTGCCTCTGTACTCATCCATCATCAGGCCTATAATTGCGCATAATGCACCTTTTGGGATGTACCTAACCAGACACCTACAGCAACTGGTACAGGACAACAGTACATCATCAAGGGGATGCAATGGCTCACACAGATGTCATATGCTGCCCAGGTAAAGTGAATCCAGCTGGACTCAGTGGCATACTGCCTGTTCAGAGGCAATCTGTGCGTGCCATATACAGCCATGTCCTACCTAGCAGTAATGAACGTGATGCACCTCAGGCAATCAGAGTCCCATACAGCCACATGCTCAGGAGAGCTGGACCTCAGCACTGACATACATGGACATGCTGGAGGGGCATATTCCTAACAGAGAGGCTCCCTTCACTCTGTAATGAGCTCACACTACTGGTTAGGCAGAGTCCCTCATTGACTCTCTTCCATAGGAATCTGGATGAGTGGATGGAGATCATAGTTGTACCCCAGGTATCACTTCTATGTCGCTGTTAGACAGAGGCACAGTATACTAAAGTCGGACAAGGGCATAGCAGCATAACTTGTGATTGGGTGGCAAAGACAAACACATTCTACTAGGCTTACCAATGCCCTAGGGCAAATAGCCTAGTATGAACCTATGAACTGTTCATTCTCAACTGTTCGAGCTCATTACAGAGTGAAGGGAGCCTCTCGGTTAGAATTTGCCCTCCAGCATGTCCATGTATGTTCTATTCAGTCGCCACGCTTGCTCAGAGGTGACCTTTGCCTAACATACAAGGCCATGTCAAACCCAGATTTGATGAATATGCTTCACCTCAAAAATCTAGATCCATCAGAGCCACAAGGCGGGAGACTTAAACCTCGACACGGCTATTAATAGGACATGCTGGAGGGATAGATTCATCACCCAAAGACTCCTATGCTGTGGAACAAAATCACGGTATATGTGAGGCAGAGCACTGGCCTTGTTCAAGAGAAATCTTGACCAATGGATGGGAGATCGCAGATATACCCCAGGGATTACCTCAGTGTCACTGCTCGACAGAGGCACAGCAAAATAATGGGTATGGTTCCCCATACTAAAGGGTGGTGTAAGCCACAAACGATGGGCTAGGCTTGTAAATGCCCTCGGGCAGATAGCCTAGTATGAACCTATGAACATGTGTGTACTGCTATAGTACTTCTGCCATATGTTGCATGTGTGTGTGTTGTGGGGGATGCACAGGTAATGGCCAGATACGTCTGCACAGGTGACACGCCTGACACATTCTGGGTGTTCATCCATACATACTGGATGTGTGCTGCCATCCAACCCTGTGATGTGGACACACATTACTCAGCCTGGATATACATATCCAAACAACACCACAAGCACAGTACACTACCTTGCTATGTATGCATGTTATTACACAGTTATTCAGTAGTTATGACAGTGATGCTATCCATGCAGCCCACTGGGCCAGTGGAAGCCACAACACACACCGCCAGCACCTTTGCATATGCTTACCACAGACATCCCACATACTGCATGTACTGTGCACACAGTTATCTAACCCAGAACAACTGCACACCACTTATTAATCCTGTCCAGTGGACTACAGATACAGGCATATTGTATAACAATAGTAGGAGGCTACTGCAGCACAGGGCAGATTCACATGACGGGAAGGCATCTGTTGTCTGCAGTGTTAAGATGCTTCACATTCACCAAATGCACAGATATTGGCAACATTGTTGCAGACAGTTTAGGTGCAGGTACCCGCCCCATTGTCCTACACACGTGTTATTAGTTATCCCAGATGACTGTAACCTCCCTATCCTCTCACATGTCCAGGTGAGAGCCACCCTCATCATTGCAGAACACATATCATCACTGTTACGAAATGGTATCCCTGGATGTGTGCTACATTCACCCCTGGAGGACATAGCACCACATGACAGACTGATATTAATCCCTGGCCATACTACAGGATATGTACCTGAACAGTGCCATACATACACAGTGGTCCCACACCAATGAGGAGGAACCTCTACTGACCCTGGGAACTACTGCATCATATGCACAACTGGCCTTGTGTTCTAAGCTATGGAAGTGTTAGTTATGGCCCACATGTACAACAATATTACATATGTTTATATTTCATGACTATGTACACATAACCTATCTCATGGACATACCTATAGATAGTGAACTATGATACATTTGGAGGTGTCACAGTATACACAGGATTAACCTGCTACTTTGCATTACCTGTGTTTGTGGCAGCTGTTGCTGTGCCAGTGGTGCTGCTTGCTGCTTGCTCCTTGCTGCTTGCTGCTGATTTTGCTGCTGGCAGTCCTAATATTTGTTTGGTTGTTTGGTTGTTTTCTCTGTCTCTCTCTCTCTCTCTTTATCCATAGTGTTTGTGCAATGAATGTATTGCGTGAGTGTAGTGTGGGAACTCAATGCTTTTGTAGGTATCTGCATAGGTCCATGTGATGGCCTCTGCACCAATTGTAAGGCAGCATTTGCTAATTGCATGCAGCTGGGTGTGTACTGATTGCATGTCTCACTGTGATTTCAGGACACTGCTATAAAAGGGTATGTGAGATAGGCGTTGCCCTTTCAGATTGTAGGGCGTGGACCATGCTGGTATGCTGTTGACAGTGTTTTGTGAGTGTGAAGGTTAGTACATCTACCATGCTTCATGCTGTGTTGTAGATTCAGGTTGCTGCATTTATCTTGCCTGTTCCCTGTAGTGAGTGTGTATGCATACTGACACCTACAACTATATGTCATATGTATTGCTATATAAATATATATATATCTGTGTACATATACATACTTTCATATATGTACATTAGCTGACATTATTGGGTACAAGCTAACAATTAGCAGGGCTGTTTCTGTTAACACTACACTAGTATGGGAATCCAGTAATTGGGACTATAAAAGTCTGCATGACATGCTTTGGGTAGTAGACATACTATATTGCCTTTATCTTCATTCCTACTATTACATGTTCCACTTATTTAGCACTATATTCCTGTATGAGAGTCATGGCTTAGTGGTAGGTCATACAGACTAGTGTTACAATGGTCTTGTGGTAGGGCCTACTAGTATGCTCATATTCTGCTTTTGAGTTGAGTATAGGGCCTATCAATCAAAGTGCTGGAGGCACCTTTAAGCAGTTAAAGGGCTTAGTAGGTCTCACAGGAGCCAGGCTGTGTTGCAGATTCTGGTTGCTGCATATATCTTCACTGTTTCCTGTAGTGAGTGTGTATGGCTACTGAGACCTACAACTATATTTCATATGTATTAATATATATTTATATATATGTATGTGTAGATATACATACCTTCACATATGTACATTACCTTATGTTACTATGTACAAGCTAACAGGTAGCAGGGCTGTTTCTGTTCACACTGAACTAGTATGGGAATCCAGTAATTTGGCCATTAAAACTCTACCTGACATGCTTTGGATAGTACATCTCCTATATTGCCTTTATACTGATTCCTACTATTACATGTTATATTTATTTTAGCACTGTGTTCTTGTGAAGCAGGCATGGCTTAGTGGTAGGTCATACAGACTAATGTTACCAAGGTCCTGGGTTCGAGACTGACAGTGGGAATTTTTTTTACTTTGCAAACTTTCAAACTGAGTACAGGACCTGTCAATCAAAGTGCTGAGGCCACCTTTAAGCAGTTAGAAGGGTAAGTAGGTCACACAGGGTCAGGCTGTGTTGCAGATTCAGGTTGCTGCAATTATGTTCACTGTTTCCTGTAGTGAGTGTGTATGGCTACGGAGACCTACGACTATATTTCATATGTATTAATATATATTTATATATATGTATGTGTAGATATACATACCTTCACATATGTACATTACCTTACATTATTATGTACAAGCTAACAGGTAGCAGGGCTGTTTCTGTTCACACTGAACTAGTATGGGAATCCAGTAATTTGGCCATTAAAACTCTACCTGACATGCTTTGGATAGTACATCTCCTATATTGCCTTTATACTGATTCCTACTATTACATGTTATATTTATTTTAGCAGTGTGTTCTTGTAAAGCAGGCATGGCTTAGTGGTAGGTCATACAGACTAATGTTACCAAGGTCCTGGGTTCGAGACTGACAGTGGGAATTTATTTTTCTTAGCAAACTTTCAAACTGAGTACAGGACCTGTCAATCAAAGTGCCATAAAGGCACTTTTAAGCACTTTAAACCAGGTCTGCGCCATTTTGCTGAGCTCACGATGCACTGGCGGTGAGCTCCGCTAACACAAGCACACCAGCTAATTTCTTTGAAAGAAAAGAAAAGGGGTGACAGGAAAGTGGTGAAAAGGGGTCACAAAGAGGGTAAGACAGTAGGGAAACAAGCGTGGGATTTGCAGGAGGGATATAGGTAAGGCCCATAGATGCCCATGTCTTTGGCAGCAACAGCTGTGCATTTCCATGTATTTTGGTGAGACATTGGAAACCTTTCACCCCTGAGAGGTGTCAGGACAACATTAATATTTGTTGTAGAGCCAATTGTAATTAACTGTTTCAATGTCAAGCAGACATGTGCGACATGGACAGCTATGTATGGGCGTAATTTTTTGTGGGTACAGAGTGCCCTTTTTTCAGGTGAGAGTGGTATGTCAGGTGAAGGAAGTCGGTATAGCTGGGGAGGTAGGTTGGGTAGGTTAACAGACAAGACAGACAAGACGCATACAGGGCGGTGTATGACACACGTGGGGGTTACACAATTGACGGGACGGAGGTTGGGATTTCCAAGATGCATGAGCCCACAGATGGCAACAGTGGAACTGATATCCCCACCCATAGGCAGTTGCCACTGTTCCTTCACAGCCCAGGACGGGCTGTGCTGGGGCTGTGTAGGCGGGCAACGGCCGGGCCGTTAGCTGTGCCACACGAGCCTCAAGCTGGCGTAGGGGCCCAAGTACAGTGTCTTGGATCTCCCTTCGCACCACAGACCGGACACCGCGGAGGGTGAGTGGACGAACCCCTCCGCCACACTTGCAGAGGGGGGACCGGCCCCATCCCCTGCAGCGCTTCCACCTGAAGGTGGCACAGGGCCACTGGAGGGGGGTCCGGCCTGGGCACTAGTGCCAGGTGCAGGCGCCAACTGAGGTGGGAGAGGTGGGTCCGCTGGGACCCGCCTTCCCAAGCGTTCTAGGTTTGTGAGTTGTTATGTTAGTTTGGGTTAGTGGCATTTTATTCCATTCAGATTAGTTGTAACAGCATGCATTGGTATTCCCATCAAACAAACACCCAGATATTAACACCATTGAACAAGTTGCATATCAATATCACATGCATTATTTGAACAGAAATACACAGTCAAACAACATGCAGGGTTGATTAATGGCAACAGGCCATCAGATTTGCAGGTATGAACAGGGCACATGCACGAACAGACATGCATATATTTTTGAAACGGACAAATGTCCATGATTAATGAAATGTTCACATACCATTATTTAGTGGGTGTTGTTATATGGAATTATAGGGTTGGGCGGAGATAGAAAGTGATGACACATTCATATGTTACACATTGATTTACATTTGTATAAGGTACACAATTAAGTTGAGGCTGATGTTTCAAAATAAATTTTATTTGACTGTCAAGCTACACCTGTTACAAATACATCACTATCCTACTTATTTTGAATTTGATCAGATACATCATCCTGCTACACTTTGATGACAGGACAGGGGACAACTATGGCTGTTTAGTCTGTCAGATAATCATTCATTCTATCTGCAAATTGTTTACTGTGATCACCATATACAGCATTTGGCCTAGACATTCCAGATTCTGACACACTGAAATCAGTTTGGGATATTAAGTTGTACTTCCCACATGCATTTAGTTCTGTAGAAACACACTGGGGCTACTATATTCAGGGGTTATTACTACTTTATTTATTCATACATGACCCTTTCTGTCACTCTCACACATCCTGCAACTTCACAGTTCAGGTTGGTACTTCTAGGCTTTGTTCACATGTTAGACTGGTGGTGATTCAAACACTTTCCAACAGCCTCACTTCTGTCATGATTCAGCATTTCAACAGGGATATATCTCACATATGACTACCTCGGATTCTAAAGCTGTACTCTTGGGACTACTGCAGGTTACACTATATTTAATTCATGGTGGGACATCTGTATTACAGCACTGTTTAATTCTATCAATTATATTTCCAGTTACACTTGCATACTGATGAACTTGTTGCAGCCATACCTGCAGACTTACAATTCCTGCTTGCACATTAGATTACTTTTAATCAATACACTGCAGTGTTCTGATACATGCTACAGTACAATATTTATTTACAAGTAATGGGTGGGGTTACTAACCTGCATGGTGGCGCAGCCGCACCAGCCTACGGCCATACATCTCGCGATTCACAGAGCGGACACCTGCAGCTGTAATACGAAAGAAGTAATATTGGACTACACATCTCCATGGTATTGGCCAGTTGAAATCCTTACATACATAAGCAAAATGTAACTTACTCAGTAGTGGGGCGTTGGGCATATCCCGGGCCTCCTGGATCCATTCGGACAACTGGTCTTCCTTAGCCGCTTCAGGTCCGCATGGTGGTGACGGACCTGCTCACCAGTGCGTGGAATGCCAGTAGCACTGGTTAGATCACGAGCCAACTGGTCCCATGCCTCTGCCCTATACGCTCCCCATGAGACCTGGCCCTGCATGAGTTGGGCCTCGTGATGATGGACAAGGAGCCAGACCATGTATCTGGACTCCTCAACGCCCCAACGCTGTGCTCGAAAGCAACGTCCCTCACCTACTCCACTCATGACTGCAGGTCTGTTCTACAATCGTTTCTGCTGTGTATTCCCGCCTATGGGGCTTATATATGCCGCTTTTCCCGCACATTTCTCTGATTGGCCGTTTTGGAATTGTATCTACTTCACTGAAAATGCTTTCTCATGCTCCATTCTGGATTGTATCCCATATATATGCTATTTCTGCATTTCATGGTATTGCTGTCATGGCTTAGTGGTAAAGTACCTTGACTCTAGTGCATGGTATCCTGGGTTCGACTCTGGCAACTGACTTTTGATTTTCCTGACAGAAATGAGTTGAGGACCTGTCAATCAAACTTGCCAAAAGCACTTTTAAGCATTTAAAACCAGGTCTCGGCTCGTTTGCGGAGGTAACGCATGCGCACTGGCAGTTAGCTTGTGGGAGCGTCGCGCAAACGGTGTGCGCTGGGATAAACCTTAATTGGCTAGTGACACACATGTTCAGCTAAGCACAGCTAGTTGCAAACGGTTTCAGCCTATTAAACCGGTGCTTAGCAACGAGCATACAGTTTGCAGCTTTTTAAACACTACTCAGCTACGGGCATTCCGTCTCACAGCAGCTTAGCTATCAGTACATTTCTGACTATTTTTATTATTGTGTTACTTCGAAATATATGCTCCATTTCATTCCATTTTAGAAAAGCCAATACATTTACATTTGTACAATACTGTCAGGGGCTTTTCGTGCTTATTTACAAAAAAAAAGTTGTTGTGGGGGCTCGAACCCTGCCTGCCTACTCTTAGGCCAGCAACTGTACCGCTAAGCTATTACTTCTTGGCTTACTTTGCATATTTAGTTCTTATATCCTTTTCCACTGACTGCTAACTGTGATTGCGCTAGTAGCACACCCGCACACACAGTAGCAAACATTTCCGGGGTTTAAAAAAAAAAAAAAGGTTTTAATTTAATTTTATAACATCTCTTCACTTTATACAGTGATGGTCTATCTGGGCATGTGTTGTGTAGTGTGTTTATTCACATTTCCATGGCCTCTCTCGTGGCTGTTTACTTTCAGCCATTTTAGTCTTCCGGGGGCGTGTCCGCTTGCACGGCTTAGCCTACAGACACGCCCCCTACTCTCTTACACGGACCGTGTAAGAGTTACTAGTGTGATTCAGCATGCCTCATGCACCTCATGCATATGCATGACATGCTGACATCACACAGTTTCACTGCAGCCTCCGTGTAAGAGTTATAACTCTTACACGGAGGCTTCCTGAATCTGGCCCAATGTCATGTAAAATGCATGTAAACTGAAAAACATGTTACTATGATTTGTTTTCTCTGTTAATGTATGTCTACCTCTGTCTTAAGTGATAATTTTATTAAGGTGTTGAAATACAAGAGAATCATCTTCAGTAACATTTCCTTCCCTCCTCTGTGAGCTCAACCATTGCCAGTCCCTATAAAACATCTGTCTTCCATCAGCCCTGTTTCTTTACATTCTAGTCTCCTAAGCAAACAGTTCATACCCTGCTTGAACTCTACTAGTTCAAACAGCTCCAAAAAATGTTTCCAGTCTCATGTATATTGCTACTTACATCTCTAACATCCTGATGCTGCCCTACAAAATGCTCTTTCTAGTTTTTCTGGTGTGCAAATATATTTATGCAAACACTTCCATACAAAAATCCTGAATTTTCTCAGTCTTCTAGCCTGCCATGTTATTCTTCACTCTAGATCCCACTGCTGCCTTTCTAGTGTCATTCTCAAATGTCTACTCACCCCTGTACCCATCTTGCTCTCTTTATGTTTATATAATCTTGATAACAATCCTTTGCTTTCATAACCCATTTTCCTCCATTTCTCTACTACGCTAGTCAATGCTGGCATCTTCACCTCTGCCACCTATAGACAATCTATCTTCTTTTCTTCTAGTAGTGCCAGATAGTGCAATTGTGCCTTGTTGTGTGGGCCATATGGCTCCTTTATTTCCTGCCAAGTCATCATATCTCCTATCTTCATATCTTCTCTGTATTTTACTCACACTTCTGCCATCTTACCCCCACTATCTCTTCCTTTGTTTTTTCTCTTGCACCTCTTATAGGCAGTACATTTGTCTACCATTTCCGTAGCTCCTCAGTCTGAAACACCTTTCTTACTACTTTACTCACTCTTTTGTTTTATTGTTATTCATCTTGTGTCCGGATATCCTCCCAAATGGATCTTTCGTTCAACAGTCCGAATCCACTATCACCGAACACACTTTAGCGAAAGCGCTTTCACCAAAGTGTGTTAAACAAACAAAAAACATTAATTTAATGTTTTTGCAGGGGGGCAAACCCTCCTGCACCCCCTACTTTAATATTCTCACTCCGAGATCGCACTACAGTGGGGAAAAGGTATTTTCCCTTATCCGCACAGTAGTACAACCTCCGCAACAGGCATTCTTATGCGAAAGTACTTCTTCGGTGAAAAGCACTTTCGTGTAAGTATGCCCGGCCGTTAGTGATTTGGTGAAAATTTCATTCGGGGATCAGTACGGATCCCTTCCCAGATACACTCAGAATGTGCAGCAGTTATTCTCAATCCGTCTCTGGATTAATGAAGTGAATAGCATTATCTGCATATAATTATCTTAAGTTCTCCACCCAGTCTATATCCTTGTCCCTCTGCTTGTCTTATTTAGTGGCCAGAGGTTCCAGATAAAAAGTGAACAGCAGTGGGGACAATGAGTAACCCTTCCTAATGCCTCTTGTTGTTGCCAGAGGCCCTGAAAGCTGTCCATATATCTTTACTTGGGCAGTTGCCCCATATGTACATCTCCTAGGATTCTCACCATTTATTCAGAATTTCCACTTTTTCCAGTACTATGAACAGATGGCCCCGGTCCACCCTATCAAAGACTTTTGGGCCACCCAGTTCAAATAAAGCCACTATTTTAATTGCTTTCTGTGCATTCTGTATTATCGTCAGTATCCAAACAATATTATCACATGTTCTTTCTTCTGTAAAACCATAATGATCCAGATCTATTAGCTGTGGCAAGATCCCTGCAAGACATTTGGCTACTATGGTAATGTTTTATAATGATGATTTAATATTGTACTTGGTCTCTATTAGGCCACACATCTAAAGGGTTTTTACCCTCATTCCTTATTACTGCTATTATTCCCCGTCTTCACACTCTTAGACATGATCCCTCTTTCCAATTTATGTCACAAATCATTCCATAACAGAACTATCTCTTCTTTCACTAACATCCAAATTTCTGTAGGCAACTCATCACTTCTTGGTGTCTTTTTTTTTTTTGTTCTTTTAATACCGGTTCTTCTTCTTAATCTGTATTTCCTGACTAATTTTATTAACAGTCTCCAGATAACCTTAGTAGTCTGTCTCATGTAGAAATTCTTCTAATCTCTGGTTTGGTTACCCCCTCCCTCCCCCATTTTCTCTTTCATGTAAACTTTGGTAATAGTCTCAAAATACCTTCAGTATCCATGTTCCTTCCTCTGTTATATTTGCACTTCCTTAGTCTTTTATTCTAAACACCAGTCTTTCCACCTTCTGCTCCTTCAGTCTGGCCTCCAGGACCCTTATTACCCTCGGGTTCATTGTCTGTTGTAATTCTCTGAATATTTTCCCTTGTGTCCATATTCTATCATTACTATCCTTCCGCATTCAACTCCGTAAATTTTCTAATTCTTCTGTCTCATTATCTACCAGTAAATTCTTCTTTAATTGTAGCTCTCTTATCCATTGAAGTCTAACCTTTGTCCCCCTCTGAACTTTAAAGCTGTGGTCTGATTTTTTTTCTCTTATCCTTGCAGTTCCTACTTAATAGTGCCACAGTTTATCTCATTGACTTCTGTTACTTCTAAAATCATTTGCTCCACTTCCTTCTTAAACCAGTTACTAAATTCTTTGTTGTTTAACCATCCTACTGAGAATTTCCAGAGCCTAGCCCCACGTTTCCTACTATCTAATGACACCTCTAACTGCACAGGTGCATGATCTGAGTACTGTATTGGGCCCACCACTATTCTCTTATTTCTCCGTTTCCTTGAAACCTAAATCTTGTCTATCCTTGATCAGGGTTTCCATTTTGCGCTATAGTATGTGTAACCTGGATCCTCCAACCTATTTTCTTTAACTAAGCAACTATCCGTAAGCCCAAATGTATGTGATAACTGCTTGGTCTTTTGTTCTGTCTGTATATTCTTCTCTCACTTATTTCTTACCTCTCTATAACCATGTTCCAATCTCCTGCAACCACTAACACTTACTTCTGAATGATAATATTATCCATGCCTGTGCAGACATTGTCCATGGAGGGACATACACTACAGCAATTCTTATTTTTATGCCCCTTATTATCTCTTTCCAAATTGTCAGACAGCTGTCTCTTCTGTAGTATGTTAATTTAGTCTACCTCTTGTCTTTTCAAGTATGCTAGAATTCTCTCCTGCTTGATCAGGCTTACCCCATACCATTAACAGTCCAGGAACATATTTTCAGATCTCTTCTTATACCAATTGTTTGACATCTTTAGTCTGTACACCATTCCTACCTCCTATCCATATCTTTACTTTCATTTGCTCCCAACCCAACAATCTTTGTAACATCCCCGTGCAACTATATAAAAATTCAGTTACTTTTAAGGTGAGGGCATTTGCCCCATTCTCTGATCACAGAACTTGCCTCGAACATTTCCCATAATTGGGAAACATTTCAGCTACCATAACTGTTACCCCTCTGCCCCCATCACCTGGCCTGTTTCTCTTCATTGTGTTGCTTCCACTTAACCAGCTTCTCATCTCTCTTTCCTTCTACAGCTCTTCCTTATATCCTTTTCCTTACATTCGGAATTTTCCTTCTCTCTTCTTCATTGTTGTCAGCTTCCAGGTTTTATTATACACTCCTTTCTCTCTTCTTTCTATAGACTTTACTTCTCAGTAGCCTTTTAGATGCATTCTATCTTTTGTTCCTTTGTCGCCACTAATCTCCAACTCATAATTTCCTTTTCACTTTTATTTATTATTTGCCATTTTACCTCACTTCTCAGATTTCCCCAGCACAGATACCTTATTCACTGACTAAATGTTCTAGTCTGCTCCTTAAAGGTATTTCTGTGTCTCTTGATTACCTTGATCACGCTTTGTATTCCTTGTGTAATGCTTCCATGCTTGTGCTAGTTTTGTACCTCTATCTTCCTCACTATGTTCACTTTTGCATGCATTATATTTCCCCCCCGTCTGATGTGCTGACACCTGTCTTACTGCTTACATTATTTAATGCTCACTGTTGTGTTCCTTCTGGTGCTAAGTTCGTTAGTGAATACCTTCCCAAAAATAATGACTTTCTTTGATCTTGTGATTTTACTCAGACTACCAGTTTCACCATTATGCATTTCTGCCTTATATGTTATGCATTCTAACATGCTCCTATGCCTTAAATAAAACATTTTACTGTCTGTGATCCCCTATGTTATTTCTTCCCGGTATTTGTTTAGCTGATGTTATCATGTCTATTCTGCCATCTACACATTCTTATCTCCTGCATGCCATGAACTGCCCGTCGATTTCTCCCCGCCCTTTATCATATACATCGATTTCTTTTATTTTTGTGCTGTTATGTGAAAGCCTTATTTTGTTTATGATCTTCTGCTAAACATTTATAGCAGTTTCTTGTTCTGTAAGCTATACCATATTTGATAAATCCCCCAGAAACCACTTCCTGCTTATCCCCCAGAAACCACTTCCTGCTTATGGGTGATGCTATGTCATTGCTGATGCAACAGGGTCTGACACTAAAATGCAACTCTATTTCTATGGGAAGAGATTTCCATTTCTCACTCAGTTTGCGGTTATCTTAGGTTCTCCTGTTTCTTCTTTCTGTATCTTAATGTGGAAACTCTATCCTACATGGGAGTTTTTTTTATTTGAATTAATAGTTGTTGACAGTTAGCTTCCACCATGAAAGTATCTGACCTCCCAAATCAGACCAAGCAGCGTATGCTTGCTGATGACATCTCTGCAATAACAAAATTGTCAAACTCACCTTCAAAGTGACAAGCTATATGTGCATGTAAACATATTTTTTTTTAAAAAAGAAAACTTAAACAGCTTGTAACATTGAAAAAAGAAGGGTATGTTTACTAATACCGCAGATTGTTCACAAAGTGAAAAGATTTAATAAGGACCAACAAATTACAAATTCAAGTTCCTTTGCCATTGTGCTAATAAATGATTTTAGTCCCGTTCTCATCTCTGAATCAGTCTAATTGTTTCTGAGCTTTCTTTATGAGTCTGATATTTTAAACATGGAAAATACCCTTGAGGTATTGTCTCTGTCCCTTTAGGTACCCACTACTCCTCCATCTCCCTACCTGTCTTGTTCCATGGTACACACAATGCACCTTGTACTGCATTCTCCAGATCCTCAGGGTTATTGTATGTTTTTCGTCTCCCAGCCAACATTAATGTGATCAAGGCAGGGTAGAGCATCTTAAAATGAATCCTTTATATCTTGGCCAGACTCTGGATAGGGATGTAGCCTGCTGTCTGTTGAGTAATCCTGATCAATATAAATCCTTGCTTCTCTGCAATGCAGTTATAACCCCAGCTTTTAGAGTAGTGACATCCTTCAAAGCAAATTTAGTGAACCATGCAATAATTTGCCTAGGTCCCTGATGTGATGCATTGCCTGTAATCCATGCTGTCCTATGAGCCTTTTCCAATCTAATTTCATACTCTGAGAGTTTGGCTGACTCTGCCAGTTACTTCTGCATGAAACTCTTACAGTCTCTGCCTTCACCACTCTACTGTATTTCTGCTATATGTATTTTTTTCCTTCTTGTCCTGTCTTCTTATCACACAAAGCAGTCTCCATTAACTCCATCAGAGCTTCCAACTCTGCCACTTTAGCCTTAAGCCATTCATTATCTTGCATCAATGTTTGAATTCCCTCTGTGTCTTCATTTACTGCTTTTGTCATGTCTCTCAGCACTTTGTCATTTTCCCGAATGTAGCTTTCCAGTCTTGTGTTCATTTTTGAAAGCTCCATGAATGCATCTTTTTTGTTACTGTCCATTCTTCGGACCCCACTGCCTGCTGGGAGCCTCATGGCCAGCCATCTTTCTAGATATCTTTACCAATGCTTCTTTTTGCTCTCCTTTTTGTGTAGATTTCTTCCTAGAGGACATGCACAGGAGTATTAATTATATTTCCAAAGTATTCATCTTATTCATTTACAAAACAAACTACTTTAGCTTTATTTTCTCTATTTTGTCAAAAATCATCAAAGTTGCAGACCATTTTTTAATGTTCTGTACTTTGGGACTCCATTATCAGTTTACTGCTTTACCATTTGGACGCTCTATGGTTGCAACAGCCTTTCCTAAATACCTCGACCCAGTAATAGCTACTGCAGGCTTCAAGTCATTCATATTTTCCCTTACCTAGACAGTTGTGTAACTGAAGCTTCTTCCATACAGGAACAGCTGACAACCTTAGAATTTACCAATAATGATCATCACCTTCTTGAATTCACTCTGAATCTCAAAAGGTCATTCCTGGAATCATCTCACAGAGTAGTATTCCTGGACTGTCCCCAAAATACTTGTCTAATGACTGCCTTCTTTCCACCAGACGACATACACACTTACCATCTTCATCTTTTATCATCAACAATGATTTCAGCAGGGGAGTTCCTAAGAGCCCTAGGATTCACTTATTTATTTTTTTATTTCACTAATACATGTCTTGCTACCCAACCTGCTGTTTAGCCAAGTATCTATGCCTCATAGCATTTGAATATCTAAGCATTGTGAATTATGAGATCTGATTGTATTCTATGTTCACATTTTCTGATACGTCTGTGCCAATCAGCTGTAAATCTGCACATTGTGTATATTGATATCTGCCTGTATTCTTTGTCTAAATATAACATGTCTGCCTGAGTTTATCACTCAGTGATCTATGTACTGCCTCTTTTTTGGTATGTGGAGCTCTTCTCCCCGGGCCTCCACTGAAAATGGACATATATCCAGTTGGACTATCCCAGTCAACAAATTTAAAATAAATACATTTATATATTTTATTTTACATTTGGTTACCAGGAACGTCTGACTGGAAACAAGTCATTTTTCAGCGGAGGCCCTGTGGAGAAAAGCTCCACATACAAAACATTGCATAGTACAAAAAAGGCACTTTACATTGCACAAGAAAATAAAAGCTATCATAGTATTGAAGTAAATCCAATTATGTATATATAGTATTGAAACATATACTGATATTTTTGATTTACAAAGAAGTGTTATGATAGTGATAAGTGGGAAAAAGAAAAAGAGCACATACTAGCCAAGTGAAGAGGTAAGATCAGAACTATTTTAAAAGACATTATAGAGATGAAAAGCAGTTCCTTTATAGAAAAAGTTAGAGAAGCAGCTGGAGACTTTTTTATAAGAAAACTGTCAGATGTCAGGATGGAATGACTAGTGTTGGGGGTGTTAGATTAGCCTGGGCTGACACAATTGCAGAGCCATGAATCATTTAGGTGTGTTTTTAGAGCTTTTTAAAATTGTGATAAGTAGGCTGTGGCTGTGATGTCAATGGGCAAGGTATTCCATTTTTAGCTATGAAATTTGAATAGACTGATGCTCCGACTGTATTGTTGGCATTAGTTACTTCAAGGAGGAATTTATTACTTTATTCATGGCCTATTTTATTCTGACGATTCCTCATGCCAGAAGTTGTAACCAGTGTTGGAGTTCCCTTCATCTCTCTAAGCCCGTCAGAGCATTGCCACAAATGCTTTGGACTTTGCTTGAGCAGCCTATTGTCAAGGCTTTAAAGTACATGGAGACTGGGGACCACAACATAGAAATTAACATGTCACTCTCAAAGAGATAATGGTTATATCAATGCCCTGAAAGCATTAAACCATCTTTGGACTCTAGGCATAATATAGGTGGAGATATCCACCACCACTGTGGTGTGGTACATAAGCTAACAAGGTGGATAATAAGATCTTATCCCTAGCCAGAAATTATTCAGAACAATCTGCTCCTCAAGGCAGTATACATTCCTTCAAAGTAGAATGCAATGACAGCTACCCTGGGCAAGTCCAACATAGACCCTTACAACTGGATGCTACACTGAGAGGTCTTCCTAAAAATCGTCCTTCGGTGTGGAATCCCTGAAATAGATCTTTTAGCCACCAAACACAATCAACAGCTAAGCAGTTGCACTCCAGGATGCCTGGAAGACAGATGCTTTTTTAATTCCCTGGGCAGGGGTGTTTCTTTATACATTTCCCCCCTTTTCTGTCATTACCAACATGTTTCAGAAGATAAGAAAAAGCCTTCCAAGATGCTGTTGTTGACCCTCTTTTGACCCATATTTGTGTGAGGTTTTGTCATGTGTGTTTTATAGTTACGGGCAAAATTTTCAGTACCGTTCTATATATTGCAACTGGCCAATGGGTAATCACCAGAAATTGCCACACAAGGTGGCCTTGTTGTCATAAGACAAAGATGATGTGTCTGATTCCTTTTAAGCAACTTTATTCTGAGGACGTGCTACGGCTATTTAAAGAGGCAAGACAAACTGCTACTAGAAATGTTGTCTAAATGGAAAAGCTTTTCTCTTTGATGCCAAAACAAAGGACATAATCCATTAGAAGCAGGGGCACTCATGATTCTGTATTACCTGTGTGAACTACTTAATTCTGGCATAGCTAGCACTTCTATAAGGGTACATCCCTAAGCCATTTCTGTTTGCCAGTGGATCCTCTTTTGTCTAGTCTTTTTAAGTCAGACAGTTTCTTAAGGGAGAACTGCATATTAGACTGCCAAAGAAAAGGGTGGTTCTTCAATGAAATTTAAATTATGTCTTAGAAAAGCTAACCAAAGCTTACCTATAAAGCAGCAGACATCTCTTGTCTAAAATTCTTAACCTGGAAGACAGTTTTGTCAGTAGCCTTAGCCTCTGCTAGGAAGGTATCGGAAATGCACATCCTTCTGTGTGCTCAGTCTTTCTTGGTCTTTCAGAAGGACAGGTTGTGTCTCAGAACACAACACTTCTTTTATGTCAAAAGTAATCTCTGAATTTACTCATAACCAAACAATTCAGTTTGCTTCTTTTCACCCTAACCTTCGAAATAAGGGAGAATATTTTTACTACTTGGATATGCACAGACAACTCAGGATTTTATTTGAACAGAAATAAAGACTTAAGAAAAAAACATTTTGTATTTCACAAAAAGAAAAAAAGGACAGTTTCTAAACAAATTATTTTTAGATGGCTTTCTAATTTTGTTCACTTCTATTACTCTAGCCATGGAAAAGAGCCACCAGAACAATGTAAAAACACTTACAAGGGCATTTACTGCTTCAGGAGCATTTTTGAAAAGAATGGACTCTAGGACCATCTTAGAAATTGCTACTTGGTCCTCTGGACACACATTTTTCCAAGCATAAACTGGATTTGCCAAAGCTATTCTGCAAGGCACCATGGACCCTGGTTCATTTCACTCTACTGGCTGTCCCTGAGCTTTGGGAATCATCTTGTTTTGTAAGAAGTACGGTAACAGTGATTTTATGATGAACATTGTGCAGCAGTGTACATAACTTAGTATAATGGTAGATGCCTGAATAGATCACTTTGGCACTATGTATACCATTCCTCCATCAACCTTGGTTGACACTTTCTCTTGCTGGAGTGGAGTATCCTATCTGATTCATTTGTTTTCCACCCCATATCCCCTTTCTAGAACTTCACTTAGATCTCTGTGCTTCAGCATCCAATCTAGGGAACAAGAAAACAGTAAGTTTTTGACTGTCTGTACATATTTCTTATACTAACATGTCAGCTAAGGACAGACAGACAGTGCATGAGGAAGATGAGCTTTGTAAACTGGCCAAACATATGGGTATCCTAGTGGATAAGTCCCATTTATAAGGAGTACTTGAACAGTGATCTAATCGAACATCTACAGTTATGTTAAGTTACCTACACAAAAGTACTTTCTCATACTAACACATGTATACTGTTCTGTCTGTGTTTTAATATGACAGCCACAATTGAAGTGATTTTTAGACAAAGATGATTTTATAACAGCCTTGCAAGGTGATACTAGGATTTTACATTCACAAGAAATGGAATTAAGATTATAATTACAAACTCACAGACAAATGGATTACAAATTCTTAAGTTTGTGGAACACAGTTCACAAACCTTAACATCAGCTTGCTGTACAGACTCCTTCACATCAAGAACTATTTCTCACAGTGGGAAATGATTCATTTATTTAGTATATATTATGGTATTTTCCCTAATGTTCAGCATTTTGATTTTTGAATTTCATCAGTTAAGTGCTTTGTGGGAATACTGTAAAATAAAACAGAACTGAGTTTATCTGCTAAGCAAAGGAGTAAGAAAGAGTGCTTCTGTTTAGTTTGCAAGACTTTTTACTACACATTGTTTCTAGTTAAAAAAAAACAGATAAGGTCTCAAGGTCGTTTTAACATTTGTCTGCCTTCAGTAAGTGTGTTAATTTAAAATCATTCAGAAGAGTGATTCTGAAGACTTGTTTTCTTAAATGCTTAGACTTGTAATGAGTTATTGTGATCGTCAGGTTTGAATATTGTATCAATAACAGTCACATTACTGCCACCATGCAAAGTACAGTACGTTACCAAAGATTATTTGACTTATTCTTAGAAAACCCCACTGCAACAGCCTGTCATTTCAGGATGAATGGTCTTAACAAGAAAAGATAGCTTGAAGGAAATGAAAGTGCTGTTCAAAACAGTTTTCAAATGGGGACACCTTCAAACATTTCAGGCAGCATTACACTTACAAGAAGGAACAAGATCCTTTGAGTTCTACAAATAAATAATACCAGTTTGGGAATGTACCTTGCAGAGTAAACTTCGGCTATGACTGAATCATATTCCAATCTATAAATCCAACAAATAAATAATACCAGTTTGGGAATGTACCTTGCAGAGTAAACTTCGGCTATGACTGAATCATATTCCAATCTATAAATCCAACTAGCGGTCTCTTTGTACTGGAATGTAATCTTCATTGAAAATATAATAACATTTCATGTAAATATACTTGCTATAACAGTAGATCTTTAAGGAGATGTCACTATTAACAGTACAGCTACCTTCCATCTCCCTAAGAAGAGTGTTTAGTTTTATTTCAGTATGTCATAAAATTATTACACAGTAACATTTTTCTGCTTATAGTATTTCTTTAATCCAAGAATAATGGATTACTTCATTATTAAGTCCCTAGGAAGACAAAATGAGCTTAAAGAAATGAAGAAAGTTCCTAACAATGGTGGCCATATATGATTGGTGTACACACCAGCCAAAGTTCAATGAAATCCTGGCATAAGACTAGTGTAGGAATGCTGAGGAAAACTGCCCCGAATCATGATATGGTGTGGGTAGATGTTGCAGTGGCTTATGTTTGAAGATCTCTTGTTATAGTAAATACACTTACATTCAGTTGTACTTTAAACTGATAACAAATCTTTTTTTACAGGGTTTGACTGTGCTTTGACTTTATTCACAGCACCAAGCATATGCCTTGTGTTTGCTCAATTGTTGCACATCTCTAGCTGTGCTCTGTATGCTTAAGTTAGTGAAATGCTACCTTGAAAAATGTTGCATTTGATTCATAAAGTATCTTTTTTAGGCAAGCTGCAGCAACAATGTGAATACCACTGCAGCAGACTTGAACCAAATTCACAACACACTGATTCAGTTCAGCAACATGCTGCTTTACCATTTTATTAGACCTTTTGCTGCATTGAGTATGACTAAACCTTTCTACAGTTATCAGCAGGCTAGGCTCAAAATAGCCTTTCAACATGGTGATGATGTGGTCATAGAACTTCTTTTTAGTTATTTTGTGGATAAACCAGATTCTGAAGAAATCTGTATGTGAATATGCTTATAACATTGAGTAATCTTACCACAAGCTTCATTGAAGGAATGTTATTTGGCACAAAACGCTCAATTGTTACATGCAGACCATTACTCAATCATGGGTTCATATTCTTTGATTCTTCCCAAGTGAGTCATTGAAATCCTCACAGGCACTTTTTCTTCTTTGTTTATCAATTGGTGAAATTCACTCCGAGATGTAACACAGCCTTGAAGATACTTTATCACCAGTGAGACAGACTGTTGTCAAAGCACAAACCTGGACATTGACTGACTTACTTCAGTTATGCACAATCACTTTTGTGTAGATTCACAGGAGTACTTTTACAGAAATAGGTACATGGATCACTACACCACAGTTAGTTTTTTACACAATTACTCTGCCTTCAGAGACCACAATACTGGGGAGACATTTGGAAGGATGGCATATGTATGGCACCAGGCTGTATTTTTTCATGGGAAGTGGCAAAAGGATATTCGTGGACGCAGAATAATGGTTAGCTGTAGGTAGCATGTCTTTATTTTATGGTATCATGTTGTTGTGTAAGTAAATAAACAGTAGAACTGTATCTAATATTAAGTAAAATGTATTTTGTAAAGCCTGATCATTACCTATTCTACTTATTTACCTGTTGAATGCCTATACTGCTGTGAGGATAATTTTAAATTGTGTTTCAAAGGTGAAAGTGTTTCTCTTCCAACCTCCTCTTCAGCTGTGGAAAGTTTCTTGTGATTAACTAACCTTTATATAATTGTGACCAGTCCTGCTATGGTTAAGCTGTCATAGTCAATCTTTTTCTAGCCCGAGCTACATTTGATTTAACAAAGCAGCACTTCTGAGATGTCATCCTTTTAGCACAGTAGGTAATTTTTTGCATTTTAGCAAACATAGACAGAGTTCAGATCAGATCTTCATATAGCAGTGTAGAGCGAATAAGCTTCAGCAATATGTACGAAGGTATAGGACTGGAGTATTGTCTGGATCCACAAGTGTCCTGGGCTTGTTAACCAGCAAGATAGATGGAAGGAAGGGTCTGCTGCTTTACTGTAGGTGTCATTTACTGAATGTCTGACCTTTGGTGATAAATGGAGAAACAAAATTTGAACACAAGGATAAAGAATGGGCTGATATATTTGGGGTACACTTATTTATTTTTTTCCTTGACATATTTAATTATGCCTTTCAATAATCATGCTCCTTTGTTTTGGTCTTTTCGCCCAGTCATTCCCTTATTGCACTCCATATTGCTCTATGGGCATTTCTTGTCCAGTAGAGATTTGCCTATCAGACCCCATTACTCTTATGTTGACCAGTGCTAGGAAGCTAAAGATGACCTTAAGTGTGGCCATCATCCAGGCAACATGGGGGGGTGTATTTAAATCCTAACTCCTTATCAGTTTGTGGTCCTGATTTGGATGCTACTTGTCTGGGACACACAATTGCAGCCTGATCACACCTCCATGCATGCACCAAAATCTGGCTAACATGCACAAGCACTGCTTGTGATGTTACCCAGAGCATGTTACAGTCCTCTGTAATGCTGCATTGTAATCCCTATTTCTGCTTGAGACAGTGTACCGTGAAATGGACCACATCCCTAATCCTGAGGTGGCTGCCCAAGATCACTTCCCTTTTCCTGCTTCTCCAGTACCTGGATTGTCAGTCAGTTTTAAGTCATCTAACAACAGTAAACCAAGCTGGAAAGCACAGACTAGTAACTTTGAAAATGAAAAAAACAGGATCCAACCAAGAGACACACTGAGGCACAATGAGCTAGCGCTTTCATCCACTTTTAATGATGTGAACTTCTTCAGAAAAACAAATAATAACCACCTAACCACCATTTAAATGATTCATTACAGGAAATGATGTCATAGTCTGCACAATGAAATAAATTTAAAGTAATACTATGTAAAATAATTGATATATCTATAAAATGTATATACATACATATAAATAAATACAATATATCAGTATGTTATTCCATGCTCTATTTATCTATACTTTAAAAAACATTTTATGTTAATAAGTTCATTAAGCCCTGGGTATGTATCAGCCCCAAAAAGGAGCTGCCAAAATGCTTCCCTCTGTTCTAATATGTTGTTAGTGTCACCACCAAACATTTTTTTCTCTACATAATCTAAAACGAAAAATTCAAATTTCTTAAAATTCATACAAGAAAGAGCATGTCTAGCTAAATAATTGTTTTTATCTTTTTTCTTTATAGCTAGAACATGCTCATAAATTCTACGTTTTAAAACTCTTTTTGTTTTGCCTATATAGTAATTTTTGCATGTGGAACAAGTAGCCATGTAGACTACATTTTCACTATGGCAATTAAAATATTTATTTGCCCAAAATGTTTGTCCCAAATGTTCTATTGTAATGAAGGACGAATTACACATGAACCTACATTGTTTACAGTCTTTACATGCAAAAGTACCTTTTTATTGCTAACTGATCTGTCCTTGTGAGTTTCTGACTTCTGAGAAGTTTCTAACTTCTGTTTAATATTTGTAACTTTTTTATATGTAAACTTTGGTAAATACCCCAAAGATAAACTTAATTCATTGTTACCTAAAATGATTCTCCAGTTCTTCTCACTGATTTCCTTTATACACCAAATTTCATTTACTATTGGCAAGGGAAATGCTATGTTGAATTCTTGATTTTTTCTTGTATTACTATGATGTAAACTTATAGGAGCTCCCACCATTATGTCCTCAGAAGCCAAAATGGGCTGAGCAACACCTTTTCTTAAAAGTAAAACCTCTTTTTCTATTCCCTCTAACCACCTTCGGTCATAACCTCTTTGTAGAAATAATTCTCTAAGAAAGATAAGCTCATTTAAAAATATATGTTCATCAGAAGTGAGCCTACTGAGTCTGATAATTTGACCCTTGATAACCCCTTTTTTCATGTGTGTTGGGTGCAAACTATCCCTATGCAAATACTGGTTTGCAAAACAGGACTTCCTATAGATTCTACTTTTGTAGGGTATCAATTTTCCGAAAACTGTAGTTGACAAAGTGTAAAGAAACTTTAGAATAAGTGTCTGAATCTTCTAACAATGTACTCAGAGATTTTTCATAAACACAAGTGTCCATGATAACTATTTTTCCCCCTTTATCAGCTTTCATAGTTCTAATGTTAGAATTCCTACTTATATTTTCCAAAGCAATAAATTCAGCTTCAGATAAGTTATTTTTAACATAGCCATGTTTTATCTCTCTAGACTCTTTTTCACAAATGTTCTGAAACACTTGCAGTGTGTTCACCAATGGGGGGGTTAAAGACACTTGGTTTAGTAAGCCTGGAATTTCCCTGTTCCACTGTAGTAGTAACATCATGCAGAATGTATTGCAGATTAAGTTTACGCAAAAAAAGCCTAAAATCAATCATTAACTTGCCAATGTTCATCCTGTTGGTAGGACAGATCAGTTAGCAATAAAAAAGGTACTTTTGCATGTAAAGACTGTAAACAATGTAGGTTCATGTGTAATTCGTCCTTCATTACAATAGAACATTTGGGACAAACATTTTGGGCAAATAAATATTTTAATTGCCATAGTGAAAATGTAGTCTACATGGCTACTTGTTCCACATGCAAAAATTACTATATAGGCAAAACAAAAAGAGTTTTAAAATGTAGAATTTATGAGCATGTTCTAGCTATAAAGAAAAAAGATAAAAACAATTCTTTAGCTAGACATGCTCTTTCTTGTATGAAATTTGAATTTTTCGTTTTAGATTATGTAGAGAAAAAATGTTTGGTGGTGACATTGACAACATATTAGAACAGAGGGAAGCATTTTGGCAGCTCCTTTTTGGGGCTGATACATACCCAGGGCTTAATGAAGTCATTAACATAAAATGTTTTTTAAAGTATAGATAAATAGAGCATGGAATAACATACTGATATATTGTATTTATTTATATGTATGTATATAAATTTTTATAGATATATCAATTATTTTACATAGTATTACTTTAAATTTATTTCATTGTGCAGGCTATGACATCATTTCCTGTAATGAATCATTTAAAAGGTGGTTAGGTGGTTATTATTTGTTTTTCTGAAGAAGTTCACATCATTAAAAGTGGATGAAAGCGCTAGCTCATTGTGCCTCAGTGTGTCTCTTGGGTTGGATCCTGTTTTTTTCATTTTTAAGTCATCTAAGTTATATTGGAGGATATAGTAATGTATACCATGGAGCCAGCTTCAGTACTTGCATTAGGGATACATTTTATTTATTTATTTTATTTGCAGTTTGTTTGCCAGGATAGTCCATTGGGCCATGAATAGTTCGTTTACAATGGAGTCCTGGGGAGAAAAGCTCCAGAATAATACAGAAAATCAAAGTAAATACAGAGAGTAAAAATACATAATAGTAATACACAGAATGCAAAATACATACATAATAGTAGTACAGAGCATACAATTGATACAGTACAAGATAAAAATTGTTAGAAGCAAAAAATACTTTTTTTCTTTTCTTTGCCAGAGCTGTAGCTTTTAGACACACTAGGAGTTTATTTACAGTAAGTAATAGCCTATGGAGAGAGAGTGAGGTAGGGGAAACTATGTAGGATGGGAACAAGAACATTCCCACTGCGTGAAGAAAGGTATGAGTACAGTAAGGATTTGAACGGAGAGAGACTATTAGTGGTTCGGATGAGAGGTGGGAGAGAATTCCCCAGTGTCGTGCTAGAGAAAATGATAATAGATGTTTACCTGGTGGATGGGCAGGTTTGTGCAATTTTATTAGGTTTTGTGATTTAGACCTTAGACATCTGTTAGGTTGATGCATTTGGAAAGTAGAGGCAAGAGAAGGGCATACAGAGGGGCAAAAAATAATTTTGTGAATTTGGATCAGTTGATTATAGGTAAGATAGTTGGGTAGCTCAAGCCAGTTCAGTTGATGTAGGGAGATACAGTGATGGGTAGAGGATCTTTTGCCAGTTGCAAACTTTGAAATTTTATAGTAGCAAGAGGCAAGTTTGGACTTGAGGGAAGATTGTAGACTAGTGAGGATAGAGGCTCCATAAAGGAGGGAAGGGATAAGGTATGTAGCAGCTAGAGCAAGTCTGGAGGAAGGAGAGATATAGCGACTGTGGCAGTAAAGTAGGCCTAGTTTCTTATGTGTTTTTTTGATATTTGCATGTATGTGGCTATCAAATTTTAGCTGATCGTCAATGAGGACTCCTAATAGTTTAGCAGTGGGGACTATTTTGAGGACAGTATTAATGTGGCTAGTGATAGAGGAAGGAGGTTTTATCGAGGGAGATGGTTCTAGATGGGGTAAATATTATTAGCTTAGTCTTGGTTGTATTGAGTGCCAAATGGTTGTCTAGCATCCATTATTCAGTAGATGTGAAGGCATTCTGGGTAAATTTTGCTAAAGAGGAAGTAGAGGTAGCAGAGCAGATTATTGTTGAGTCATCAGCATATTGGATAAGGTTACAGTTAGGAATGGCATGGTGAAAGTCATTTATGAAGATACTAAAGAGTAGGGGACCTAGAATTGAACCTTGGGGTACACCTGTGGGACTGTTTAGGAAGGGAGAACTAGCTTTTTTCCACTTGACTGCTTGTTGCCTGTTTGATAGGTAACGTGTGAACCAGTTGATAGTAGAGTAGGATAGGTTAAGTTTAGAAAGTTTAGCAAGGAGAAGGTTGTGAGAGATGGTGTCAAAGATCTTTGAGAGGTCTAAAAAGAGGGTGGATACAATGTGACCAGTGTCACAGGCTTTATTAAGAATTTCCAGGAAGGAGAGGAGGACGGTTGTGGTGCTTTGGCCAGGTCAGAATCCATGTTGTGTGGGAGAGAGAAGGTTATTACTTAGGAGGTAGGGTAGAAGTTGTAGGTGGATGCATTTTTCGAGAAGTTTAGAAATGGGGGATAAGATAGCAATTGGTCAGAAGTTGGGGATGTCAGTGTTGTTTCCTCCTTTATGGAGTAGAATAATGCTTTTTTCCAGAGATGGGGGACATGACCCTCAGAGATTGATCTATTTATTAGTATGGAGATAGGATAGGCTATGGCATCTGCTGAAATTTTTAGGAAGTAGGAGGGTATCTCATCAGGGGCATTGGAACATGGTTTCAGTTTTAGAAGTAGTTTCTTGATGTTGGAGATGGGAATAGGTATAATGGAGAAAGGAGCAGGTAGAGAGCTGGGGTTAGAGGATGAAAAAGGGGTGTGGGTAGGTGTTTATGGGGAAGTAGAGTTATTAGAGAATGATGATGTTAATTTAGCTATAGAGTTAATGAAGAATGAGTTAAATTTGGAGGCTATTTCTCTAAGTCGGAGGCATTTGGGTCTGGGCATGGGTTCTCTTTTTTACTTGGGTTAAGGAGAGAGACAATTCCATTCCAGAATTTTTTTGGATTAGTATTATAGTTGGTTTGGAGTGTGGAAAAGTAGGCTTTACGATCTGAGGTGATAATTTTTTTTTGCTTTGTTATGAAGCATTTTATATTCATTCAGGGGTGTGCTGGTATTGGTTTTGTGGAAGACTTTCCAAGCTTTATCTCGGAGCCGCATGGCATGTAAGGTATGCTTAGTAAGCCATGGTACGGGGTTGCTTTTTGTGCGTTCTGTTTTCCATGGGGCAAAAGAATCAAGCAGGTGTAAGAAATTTGTATTAAAGTAGGTGACAGCATTATTCAGGGACAGGGTTTTTAAAGGATTCCAATGTGTTCTTTTTAATACATCTGAAAATACATCAGGGTTAAAGTTTTTAGGTACCAGGTAGAGGTATAGGTATGGGTTAGTTGTAGGGATGAGGGAAGCCGATAGGCAAATGTGGGAAGGTGGTCACCTAGTGTGTCTGGAAGGATGCCGCTATTAGTGATATAGTGGGGGTGTGAGACTAAGATCCAGTCTAGGGTGCTCCCAGAGAGGAAGTCTTTGGAAGGTCTGGTTGTTGAGTGTATGGGGAATACACTCATCTCATTTTGATGCCACTTATTTAAAGTAAATGTATACTGAGTATGAGACCAGATGACCCCCCCCCCCCCAACAACACACACACACAAAGCTTGGGGAAGGACTCTGTGGAAACAAGATTTTTTTAGGTGTTTGAGATTTATTGCCTTGTGGGCAAGGATGATGCTCCCTTAACTGTATTAGTTTGGTTGAAGATGTTGCATATTTATGAAGAGGCCATGGACCCTTTGTAACATAATTTAAGCCATGTATCCAGAGCACATTGTGTGCTGAAGTTTGGAAACCAGGTGCTAAGTTATTGTTAGCAAATTAAGTAGAAAAAGATGTAATTAAAAAAGACTGCTTCTGTAAAATTAATCAGGTATTATATCTGTTTGCATTATCATCTTTTATTGGCTTTGTGAGACCTCTGCTTTGTTATCGTAGAATTTTGTGGATAAACTGGACTAAAAAGCTAATTAAAATTTCTAAATATTACATTAATATCTGGCTGAAATTCACTATTAAATATTAATCATTTTCAGTAAAGTATGAGGCTGCATAAATAAATGCTTTGCTAATCACTGACCTCTGCTAAGGAAAACTGTTGCATCATTACTTTTTCCATTATAGTGCTTTTTTCTATGACCTTATGTCTGAATTAAATTTTTGCAGTTATAGTTTCTTTTGTGCCAGCAGTAAAACGATTTAAGTACAAATAATCTGTGGAATCATTTTGCCTTGAGTAAAGATAAAGATATGCGGCCAAATTCAATAACGCCTATGTGGTCCATTTATACTGTGTGAGCGTCACAGCAAACTGTTGTAGATTTAGTAAGTGACTGTACACAGTGTGTATGTGTGTGCTGGCAACCTAGGCAGTTACCATGACTCACATTTCTGGCACACCTCCAAAATGTATCAGATATTCACTGGGGGAAATCTCATACAGGATCATTTACTGGTGGATGCAGATTATGCACTGGAACTGTGGCTGATAACGCCCATCAGAAATGTATACACACCTGCTGAAGAAAGCAATAATGAGGCACACACTCAAACCAGAAATATGCAGCATGTGTTTGGGCTGCTGAAGTCATGGTTCTGGTGCCCAGGTACATCTAGGGGAGCCCTGCAGTACAATCCACATACATGTATTAAAATATTCACTGTATGTGCTGTGCTAGAAAACATCATCCTTTGAAAATCGCTTCAGCAGGATCAACAAGGAGAAGGGGCACACATCCCACCACCAATGGCAAGGTCTCCACAGCAACATGCAGGTGAGGAATGTAAGGGGGAAACCAGCAGTTTCTGTGAGTGTAGACAGATGTAGGTGTGCTTAATATGCCCTCGCATTAGGTAAGACACAACAAGTAACACACTCACTCACCATCTCATGGGCTAAAACCTTCCTCCTATCTATATACATATAGTAGCATTGATGCCATACAATGCTTGCAACTTTTACCTACCCATATTATGGCTGTGTACTGCTTGCATCAGACAGAGTCAGTCCTGAACTAAAAGTGTTGCAGCTGCTGGATTTACAAGGTAAGTGCTGAACCTGGAGTGTATTGTGTAATAATATGAATGACCGGCATATCCTTGCATGTTGTTACTTGTAAAGCAAGTAAAAGGTGGGTGATTTGTAAAACAAAACAACCTTAACATGTGACAGCAGAGACTTATTTGACTTATATGTGTCCATTATTAAGTAGTAGGCCTCAGGCATCAAAGATTCACACAGTCATATCTCTCAAAAGTACGGCTGGTCACCTCATACCCTCATTTTAACACCATACATTTGTACTGGAAAATCATTAAAGAGAGAAGTTAGAAAATGAGACACATTTCAGTTTCAGACTTCACAACCTTCACAAGGTCCTTAATACTGATGCAAAAAAGTGTGATGCTATCAACTGTCTAACTTTCTAAGACCGATATGAGTCAAAGATACAATTAAAAATTCATCATCACAAATGCAGATATACTAAGCACTAAGTCAGCTGTGCATCCAGCATCAGACACAAATGTTATGTATCCCTGAATCCAAAAGATAGCAGACAGGGATATGGCACAGTTATCACTTACACAGGGGTGTTGTGTAGGGGGCAGGAAGCCTACGTTGACACCAAAGGTTGGTGAGTGTTTGTGAGTAAGAAAGAGAAGCAGGTAGACATTCAGATAGGGTAACAAATGGCCGGTGAGACAAAATGAGTTTTAAACTTCACCGCTGAAACATGAAACTGCTGTGTGTGTGTCTGTATGGGTCATCCAGGTGAAATTAGTATGTGAGTGTCTGCATGAACACAGCCAAGCTATGTGCTAGCTCTACATCTTGGTATGTTGGAGATGTGTGAGCCATGCATGGTAGAGGTGGCAGTTCATCATTGTCGTACCAGACCATGAGAACTGGCTCTGCCAGTAGTTGCACTGGCACATCCACACCCACGTTCAGATGCACTGCTCCTACCTGAATGTGACTGATGTCTGCTGGATGAGCTTCCCTCACAAGGATGCCTAGGACCACTACCCCATGGCCTGCCACATCTGGGTGTGGACAGCTGAACCACTGACAGAGTAGTGGAAGTACTGCCACTATGGGAGTGTGATCAGCCATGGCCACATTGGCTAACAGCAGATGATGTGACTGACCTACGACCACGAGGATGCCATCCCCCTCCCAGCAGATGTTTCTTCACAGACACCGCCTGTTCCAATGTGTTGTTTATCTGATTCATTGAATCGGCAACATAGTGGAGACAGTCATGAATGTCAGCCTGTGCCACATCTACACTCGTAAGCATTTTTCTGGAGAACCTATGGGAAAGTTCCTCTGCCTCCATGATGGCATGGGAAGAGACACCTGGATCAGGTGGAAGATGGACAACAGGCCTCCTCCAAGCTGCGCTAATAACCCTCCTGCATGCTACCACACCCACACTTTGGCTATGGCCAGAGTCAACAAGCACTGATGTCGCAGTGATCATGCTTCCCTGATCGACTATCTCACTCTTCACCTGTCCAATATCTGAGGGCTCACTGGAATGGGTAGGCATAGTCCTATTTGTTTTGTCCGACGGAATTCAGGGGATGGTTGTATGTCTACCTCAGTGATTCAACCTCTGCATCCCTCTGTCTGTGCCTCTGTTTGGCCACCATCATCATCAGAGTCTGCTGATACTCTGACATCAGGTGGTAGAAGTCCCACACTTTCACTGCTAGGAACACCTGTGATAATAAGCAACAAACACAAAAAATAATAATACTTACACTGCTGTAGTCCAATATATGCTAACAGACTAACAGTGGTGCCACTATTACAGACAGTACAACAATACACACAACAGTCCTGGCACCAACATCACAAACTAAATATTTCTTTGAACTGCTTATCAGTACTGACATAAACATTTTTGGCTTACCATGTGCAGACTGCTCCCTATGCTGGATGGTCCTGGAAGAAGTTAAGCAAAAAAAGCAAGGACAACATCATCACAATTAACAGTAACACAGGGGGTAAAACTGTTTGCCTTTTATATGTCCATTAACTATACTTTTCAACAAGAACTTGGATGACAAGTCCAACCTAAGCTGCATGTGTAATCAATCAGAATGTGCTGTTAACTGTAGCAATCTACAACCCACCCCAACAATAAGACCTAATGTAGTAATATAAAGATTTTACTACACAAGAGTATTTAACAATGGAGATACCTAAGTCTCTCTGGTAGCTCCTCTTGGGACATACTTGCTGTCCCTGAAACAGTAGCACCAATGTTAAGGACATGCTGTTTGCACTTTTCTGGGACCTGTCTGGATCCCTGAAAGTGGACAGGGATTCTTCATTTGCTGTTAGTGATAGCTGTTTAACAGGGCCCCCCCCCCGGTACTCATCCGGTCACAGGCCATTGCAGCTGCTCTCCTCCATGCAGATGAGATCATGTCACTGGCCCTATGGCACATCTGATTATAAGTCTTGCTGTAGCTGCCTACTGCATTCACATCTGCAGCTATCTGCTGCCAAATTTGCCTTCTGCCTGATATATCTCTATGTCCCCTCTCAAGCTGAAAGGCTCCATATCGCCTAAGAGTTTCCACGATGACCTGATTCTCAGGGTCACTCAAGGGTGTTTTTTGGGGATTGAAATGCCCGTTTGCCATAGCCCTGGGTGTCCTAAAACACATCAGAAGGATAATACACATAAGTATCACATAGCTAAAAAACTCTTGTTCCCAGATAAAACAGAAAAGGTAGCATTTCAGTATTACCTATTGGAGAAACATAAAATAGTCTAGATATTTGAAATATGAAAAACAAGAATTGTGTGGCTGTAAAGTATTACATTCACACACAAAGCAAGGCTGGATACAAAACAAGGGAGAGTAACAATAGCAGCATATACTTGTTTGTGCCAAAGCAGAGATCCAGTTTTGCTCCCCCACCCCCAAAAGAACAGGCAGATGACACATTTTGCTAACATCAGCAGAATGCTAAAAGTGCTATCAAATGAACTAACTGTCCCTGAAACGTGTACAGTTTTAATACAGAACAGTTCATTCTAAACTATTACCAATCATTTATACCTGTGAAATGCCCTGACAAACATGCACATGCCATCAGTACACTTCTAAGTAATACATACAGATAACAGTAGCATTTGCTAATTAATACATATTTATATAAATATAAAGCTGATTTATCTTAAATGACATTTCAGCATCTGCAGTATATAGCTGAAAAGTGCACGCATACCTTCTCAAGTTCAGTAGTCTTCTGTGCAGATATATCCTAAAGTAATAGCCTCTTCTGTGTTCTTCACATAAACAAGTCTCTTCACCTTCAAGTTCCCTAGATACATGGTTGCCTTTTTGTGATGTAGATTCAGGGCTGTTAGGACAATGAAAATGCATATAAAGTGTGAACTCATTAGAATTGCTGAATCCTAAACTTTTGTTTCCATGTAGCGGATGTAAACATAGTGCAGGCACTCCCGCAGTGTTTGTTGCTGATAGATTGCAGCTGTGAATAATTACTGGTGGGGAGAAGGAAAACATAACAGCATTACAGACTTCCCTACCTCCAATGGTGTGTCAGGTTAGACTTACAAAGTGTAAATAAATAATTTAATCAAGACTGGAAATGTAAGTAAGCAGCACACAATTCACAGGTTCTGTTCATTAACATCCAACCTCCCCTTCATTTGTTGACAGCTGTATATTATTGCCATTTAATATTTTCACACATTTTAAGGACAGGGATATAGAATGCCTTACAGACTGCATGTCTCAGATTACTGGTGAGATAAAGGATGAGCAACAAACACAGAGAGGTAAGACAGAGCTACATTTTTGCAAGCAGTAGAACTAAATGGTTGTGTAATCACTCAGTGCACTACATCTGAAATGTATACATGTTCAAATAACTGTGGTTTCTTAGTACTGTGGATGATGTTGCAGTTGGTTGTATGGAGAATGATTTCAGTTCACTGCTGCAAAGCTGTTTATATGGCAAAGAGGGATAAGGTAACCTTACTGTGTTCTTAAGGTTCATTGGAGTGAGAGTTCAGATCCAGACCTATGTAGAAATATTTCATGTGTACTAACAAACATTTTTGTAGTATTTATATCATAGATTGATTTTCATAATTTCAACTACTTTTCCCTTTTATTTTATTTTTTCTGGCCATTGTTTGCATGGTGCATCGCTTATTGCAAACAAGGGAAACAGAGAAAATGAATGTCAGGTTTGGTAGTGCTTATCTTGTTTGGGCGATCCTTAGCAGTGCACAAACTAGACTATTGGCCCACATGGGAAACATACAGAACACCTGCAGAGAGGCCATCTGTAAAAGTGCAAAGGCCAAAAAGAATACACTATTGCAATTTTTGCTTTCCATTGGCATTGCATGGCGGTTAGCAAGGCTCCTGAACAGCAACAGTCATGGAACAGCTGCAGACAGGGAGCAGACAGACAAAAATAGAAAACAGATGCATTCAGTTAATTCTGTTGGGCACTGCACAAACACACTAAGTGGTGTTGTGTGTCAGTTAACACAGAAAACTTAAGAATGAATAGGAAATTATGGAACTGTCATGTAACTACTCCTGTGGCAGCAGGTGTTAAGTGTAGAGCTGGAGTACAGATGGTCCTGGGTTCTAGTATAGGGTGTGCAGCCTGGTCTTATGGTTGTGACAGTGCAGGTTATAGCAATGAACTATAAAATAGACAAGCGTTATTTCAATATTCTTGTAGCAACTGGTGTAAGTGTAGGACTGTCATGCACATAGTCCTGGGTTCTAATACAGGACATTCCAGACATTTTTACTGTTGTTCCATTTCTATTACATTCACTCTCACTTATAACACTTTAGATAGTGGAGTTGATATGAATTATATGTATGAGAGATAAGACACCCTTAGTGTGTTTTCAGATGTATGACTGAGAGTATACTGCCTGCTGTATTTCTGTAAGCAAAATTCTGCTATCTGGACTTGTATGGCCTTCACAATTAAATAAGACACACACAGAACTGGATCTATATACAAGAACTTTGTCAGATCACACACATGCATGTGTAACACCTCAAACTGTCAACTATATTTATGAATGATCCCTGACTATGTTTGAACATGACTTCTTCTGTGTCTAAGATAGAAAATCCACACTGCAGAAGAAAATATTTTGTCTCTTATGCCTAGATTTCAATCTCACACTTTAAAAATCAATTTTATTGTATAAAGCCAAAAACAAATGCCAGGTCATGATACTTATGCCCCCAGTGCACGTCTGCAAACGTAACTCACCTAACCATTACCTTCCACTTTCCATTGCATATTTCCAAGCTGCATCACGAAACACCTTCCAACTAAGGTCAAATGTCAGATTAACTTTCCTATTTCAAATATTTGTGTCCTCCCTGCCTTGCTGTGGAGGTGACCCTCCAAATTCAACTAATATTCTTCAAATATCAATTTTTACTGTTGAAGAAATGGATAGTTATGGATCTTTCCTACCTCCCTCCAGCATATTCCTGTATTGCTTTCTCTTTGTTTTTTCCCTGTACGTGCTCCCCTTTTCAACACTTTCCTATTTACACCATTTTAACACCTGTAATGTGGTCAAAAAATAGAATCACACACAACATACATAAGTACCACAATAAGCAGTGGAGCCCTTCACTTTTTGGCCTCTGTTTGTGTGGAGGTTGGCATTGCACACCAGCTCCAAGAGACAGTGAGCGGCTGTACACTGCTGCTGTTACTGCTGCACAATGCCTCTTAACCCCACTGCGCTATGCCAACACACAGCAGCACATGTACTATAAAGAATTCATATCATTGCATTATCACTGTTTATTTAAAAGTATTAGATGCACTTGGACTCAAACCCAATATAATCTGGGCTCAAATATAAATATGTTAATGCATTTACACCTGCTGTAACAGAATCAGCTAAGCAGCACATGTATTTCATAGACTCAGTACTAACTCTTAGACTTTTAGCAGTGTGGCTCGTGTTTGTGCACTGCTTAACTTTGGGCATGCAGGGAAAGTAATGGATACTTTGCCAACTGTCGCACAAACCCGCTGCTCGCCCCTGCGCTACTCAGAGTCACGGTTAGCATGCATCAGTGCTGTTTACTGCCCATTTACTTTTTATGCGATGAAACTACATGTGGAAACATAATATATTGAAGACCCTCTCTAATAATATGTCACTTATTTACAATGCAGTCATGTGTTGCCTCCCCCCATGCACTGTGACCCTGGTGTCTCAGTACTTTGTAACACATATATAAGCAACACTATATAAATTAATATCAAATGTTGTATGATACGCAGTGCACATCAATCTGGTAACCTGCAGAACTAGAATTATCTTCACAGTTGAACATGCCTACACATCCATCACTTAACCCTGGGAACTATTGACCCATAAGCTTAACCCGCCTTATCTGCAAGGATATGGAAAGAATCATTATGGACCCTATCCACAGGGACATAGGTGACCCTCAACACTCTGGATCTGACCCATTATGGTTTTGACAAGGGTAGATTTTGCTTATGAAACATAGTGGACTTCTTTTATAATGTTCCCAATTTGCTGGATGAGGGAATACAGGACATACTCCCTATGTTTTTTTTAGCAAAGGCCTTTGACACAATCCCCCATTCAGGTACCATGCAGAAAACCTCCCATCTATGGATTAACCCATACATTGCTAGATGGGTATCCAACTGCCTCACTGACAGAACACACACACTGTCAAAGTTGGGGAGTCCACCTCCACTAGCAGACCAGTTACCAGTGGAGTACCTCCAGGATCTGTGCTGGGCCCTCTACTGTTTGCAAACTATTTCTGTGAAGTCCAGATGAAGGTCGATGGCCTGTGGCTTACCAAGTTTTCAGATAACTGTCAACTGGTCACAAACACATAAGAGTCCCCCAATGATATTAACATATTACAGAAAGAGCTGACACAAACAAGTGATTGGTGCCAAACTCGTGAACTGAAACTTAATGCAAAAAATTGCCTCATTGTCTCCTGTGGTAAAGAAGTACTACTGCTAATTATGATGTACATATCACTCCTCTAGGCTTGAACTCAGTATTGCGAGACTTGGGAACAGAGGTTGATAGCAATCTAAACTTTGATCACTATGGATCCATAGTAGTAAGACATGCATTCTGCAATGTGCACCTTATAAATAAGGGCATGGCATCCAAGACCAGGGTGGTCATAGTTCTGCTGCACTCAACCCTTATCAGACCACTAATTGAGTACAATGCTCTCTTCCTTATGTATCTCACCAGACACCTGCAACAACTGGATAAATCAAAGAGGTTTCTGACCTGGAGAATTCAGGGCCTCCAAAACAAGAAATACATGGAAACACTGAGCCCTGTCTGTATGAGATGTGACCTGTGCCTGGCCTACAGAGCAGTCTCAGACCCCGGCCTTCTGGAAATGCTGGACATCTGCAAATCAAATGGGACAAGAATAACTTGCTCCGGGGATGTCAGCCTAGCATGTGACATGACCAGAATATGTTGGTAGGACAGCTATATCTCCCAGTGATTGCTGCTTCTCTGGAATAGGCTCTCACTGCATGTGAAGCAGTGCTACTCAATGACTCTATTCAAGCGCAAACTTGACAACTGGATGGGTGATCGTAAATTAACCCCAGGGGTGGCACCTATGTCCCTCATGGACAGGGGCAGTCAGTGCTGTTCAAAAAATTGCACTAACATTTAACATCTAACTGTGCTCAATAAGTGTACTTGGGTTTTTACATGGCTAGGCTTGTAAAGGCCATAGGGCCATTAGCCTAGTAAACTGCTATGACCCTATTCTGGCCTCCCAACATCATCTCTCCTACATCCAGTGCTTATGTTATCCACCATAAGTTGTCCTGCAGCCATGTAAAAACTTGTGCCGTGGTGCTTGCATAAAGTACTGAGCTCTGTAGACTGTGTACTTAGGAGTTCTGATCTCACTGCATTCATTTGTGTGTGTGTGTGTGTGTGTGTGTGTGTGTGTGTGTGTGTGTGTGTGTGTGTGTGTGTGTGTGTGTGTGTGTGTGTGCGCGTGCATGTATTTAGACAGAATAGCATTTGTGTATCCTACAGCTACCACTCCAGTTCCATGAATTGACAATATTTTGACACTTGCACATGCCTACACATTAATTTCATGCAGGCATGCCAACATCTTCTCTCCTGCACGCACTGCTGATGTCATCCTTGTCCTGCAGCCTTGTAAAAGTCATACTTGTAATGTGGTGCTTGCATAAAGTATCAAGCTCTATAGTGTATGTACTTAGATAGGGGTTCTGTTCTCACTGCAGTCAACTGGGGTGTGTGTGTTTGTGCTCTTGTTTGACATTAGGGAGAACCTTTTACACCAACATGTGGGATGCTGTTATTAACATATTCTCAATGGAAACTGCAGATTTCACGAACTATAAAGTGCTGTCTGAGACAGTCCATGTCATACTTGAGCTATAGAACTTGCTTTAAATACAGAATTCTGTACTTGGTGTACTTAGCTAGGGGTTTTGTTCTCACTGCAGTCAGCTGGGGTGTGTGTGTGTGTGTGTGTGTGTGTGTGTGTGTGTGTGTGTGTGTGTGTGTGTGTGTGTGTGTGTGTGTGTGCTCTTGCTTGACATTAGAGAGAGCCTTTTACACCAGCATGTGGGACACCTGTTATTAACATATTCTCATCAGCAGACACTGCAGATGTCATCAGCTGTAAAGTGTTGTCTGAGACAGGTCAAGTCAGACTTGAGCTGTGGCGCTTGCTTTAAATACAGAGTTCTGTAGTTGTACTTAGGGTTCCCTTCTCACTGCAGTTAACTGGAGTGTGTGTCTTTGTGCTTTTGCTTGGCATTAGAGAGAGCCTTTTACACCAGCATGTAAGACACTGTTATTATCATATTCTCAACAGACACTGCTGATGTCATCAGCTATAAAGTGTTCTCTGAGACAGTCCAAGTCAGACTTGAGTTGTGGCGCTTGACTTAAATACAGAGTTCTGTAATCAATGTACTTAGGTAGGGGCTGTGTTCTCATTGTAGTTAACTGGATCACGTGTGAGTTTTGCACTTCCTTAATATTACAGAGAGCCTTTTACACCAGCATTTGGAACACTGTTGTTACCAAAATCTCCTCACCAGACACTGCTAATGTCATCAGCTATGTCTGATTTGTGTATGTGCACTATTCCCATGAGGACAGGGTCAGAGACTTGTCTGAAGCCCAGGCAAAAGTCACCTAATCCTATGCGATCCAGATTACAGTTACATGGCTTTCAGTCTATCCACATGCATCATGGCATGATTTGTAGGCCCTGTGTTTTCTTGGTGAGAAACCCCTGTAGTCTTTCCAGGGGCTGCGTGTGTCTGGTGAGGTACATGCAAAAGAGAGCATTATACTCTACTAGTGTTCTGATGAGGTTCGAGTACAGTGTTGTAATATAATCTTCAGATCAGAATACGATGGTGTGAGTTATGTGCACAACATAGGCTTTCAATACCAGTGTGGAGAATTGGTGGTTCAAGTTCAGATTGCTGTCTATGTGTGTTCCTAGTGCTTGCATCACTGGGTTCCAGCATAGCGGGATTGTTGTTAATGCTGTAATTATGAGAGAATTCCACTTTGCAGAAGGAACAAAATGAAAACTCTAGCAAAGCTCGAACTTCCACTGAGTAACCTCCCAAACATCTTGTATCAGAGGCACATGGGATATATGCAAATGACCCCTATGAACATCAGGTGTTTCGGATAATTTGTGATTCTGAATGCCCATGACTTGTTTTGTCATTTTAATGGACAATTTCAGGCCAATAAAGCCAAACTCCACTGGCTGTGGATATGCATATTTCGGCCTTGTTATGACCTCATCAGCACAACACAAGAAGAGTTTTTGACTAAGCATTAGAAACACAGGGATGTTATACCCAGCTGATGTTCATTATCATTAGGGTCACCTGCAAAAATATCCCAAACAATAAACTAAAACAACGAGTGAGAAGGTCACTGAAAAACCAATCAGTAAAAACAAAATGAAAACTCTAACAAAGCTAGAACTTCCACTGAGTGACCTCCCAAACCTCTTGTATCAGAGGCACATGGGATATATGCAAATGACCTTTATGAACATCAGGTGTTTCAGCTAATTGGCGATTCAGAATGCCCATGACGTGTTTCATCATTTTTTTTTCACTAAATATTTTTTTATTATTTCAAATAATATGCCTTAAGAAACATTACATGAAATATAGACAAATAACATATTTACAATTCTAAAACATTATTAACTTCAAACCATTATATAACTATTTACATTGGTGTCTATGTAAATAACATTGAAATTCTATATTATATAACGTTAGAAACATAAGATGATATATCTTCGTCGATCTTTTCAAGTTTTTCCAGTACTTTCATCCAAGAGTCATAGTATGAAGTAGATCTTTTAGTTCTGTTCTTCACTGTTAATATTTCCATGTGAGAAACTGTTGATGTTGAATTCTTAAATTCCTTGAACGTAGGAGAAGTCTCATTTTTCCAGTGTATAGTTATGATTTTACGTGAAATTGCCAAAAGTGACCATAGGATTTTAGTTTGTTTTTTGGTACACAATTTGGAATAGGAGAATTTAATAAAATTACGACTTTGTTAATTGAAAATTATCATTATAAACAGTTTGAAAAAATAGTTAATAGACTTCCAGTACATATTGAGACATATACATTCATAAAAAACATGCTGCCAATCTGCTTTTATCTTGATTTGGCATCTCCAACATTGATCTTCACTAGAAAACATTGTTTCATCATTTTAATGGACAATTTCAGCCCAATAGATATGTAGATGGTATGTGGAACGTCCACCAATATGTGGCCACAGTACTGAATGCTCCCTTGTATGTGACACAACCATAGAGTATATGAAGGACATCCACATCACAGACCATAACACCTCCATAGTTCACAGCCTTCATCACACCAATCACAGAGTACAGTCTTTTTGGCCATACCTAGGTATTCTTTTTTTTTTCCTCAAAATTTTTTTATTTTTCAAATACAGTTGAATAAATTCCATAGTATTTGTATATAACATCTTAATAACTATGTACAATTTTTACATCAGCCTGACACTATAACAGAGCTCAATATATACAATTACTTTATATGTATAACAATCCAGTTACCAGAGTGTATCTGTTCAGTTATTGTAAAGTGTCAATCAATGATAATACATTTTCCTTGGTTTGTTAATAAATGGCTTAGGATGAATCCTTAATTCTTTAATTTTAATTTCCAACAATGCTGTAGTCTTCAGTAGGTTGTAGAAGTCTTTCAAAGTCAATATTGTGTTTGCATTCCATCTTCTTGTTATACACTTCCTTGAGATTGCAAGTATTGTCCATACTAGATACATATTTGACTCATTCAAATGAGGACATTCGTACACATTTAATAGCACTAGAGCTTTAGTTAAGTTAAACGATTCATTAAATAAAGACCGTAAAAAGTTTTTAATACCATTCCAAAATGGCTTAATTTTAACACAGTCGAAAAAAATGTGATTCCAATCTGCATTGTGTATTTGCTCACACCTCCAACATATTCCCTTTGTGGAAGAATTAATTTTAGTAATTCTATCTGGAGTTAAGACTGCTCTGTGCAAGTATTTCCAATTAAAAACTTTCCAGTATTGTGTAAAGGATGTATGTGTTATTGATAATAAAATATTTGATTTAATTACTTCATTTAGCTGCAATGAGTGTCCTTTTGTTATATAATCCCAATATGAGGATTTGGGTGTTGTTTTATGATTTATCAATATCTTGTAAACTTTTGAAATACTATTTCCCATGTCATAATCATTATATATGATTTCATATAGGTATTTCGTAAGTTTGGGTATTTCTTTAAATGAAGAATTACTAATTATTCTGCATAAATCTTGTGAATATGTCAGAATGCTTTGTATAGTTAGCCAATCTTGTTGTGAATTTTATATGTTGTTTCTATTGTTTGCATATCCAGAACTGTTAGTTCTTTAATACATTGAAACCAACAAACAAATCCTTTCTGTTCCCAGGAAGTAATTATTTCTCTGTATATTTTATGTGGATAACTCTTTGTAACTATGAATGGTGTTAAAAGAACAAACCAGATTTTTAAATCTATATTTGCATTAATAATTTTCCTAAATGAGTAAATAAATGTAACAATTAATCATATGAGTTTTAGTGGGCTTAGTTGTGTTATATTGCATACTAATACATAATATGTGCCATGGCAAATTGTTTTTGTCTGTTATTTGAAACTTTTTTTGTAAATCAAATTCATTTATTGATATTACAGTGGTGCTGCGGTAGTGTGGTCGCCTCACAGTAAGACGCTGTCCGGTTCGATTCTCAGCTAGAGCGTCTTCTGCGTGGAGACATGCGTGAATGGGCGTACCTTCGTTGAAGGTTGTGCATCTGGCCTGGCAAGCCGGTACGTAAAAATCAACTGCCAATCATTAGCGGACTGGAGTTCCGCTGTAGTGACCCCTAACCTGGAAAAGCCGAAAGACACAAACAAACAGTAATTTTTTCCAATTTGAAGAATAATTTGAACTTATCCAATCTGAGATTGTTTTAGATATTGATGCTTTTATATATGTTTCTATATCAGGAAAGTTTAATTTTCCCTGTTTCCATGGTCTGATTTAATGTATTAAAGCTATTCTGTTTTTTTGGGAAACCATAAAAAATTTATTTATTTCTTTGAGCATATTCCTTTCTGGTAACAGTTGTATTGCCAAAGCTATCTATAGAATCTTGGGTAGTAAAACTATTTTTATTAACTGTAGTCTATCTTCAGATGTTAATATTATTTTGTTCCACTTTTCCACAGAAATTTTAATTGTATTGATGATATTATTGTAGTTTTTTGAGACTAATTCATTATTATCCTTGTATAACTCAATTCCTAGATATTTTAAGGTAGATTCTTGTTTCCCTATAATGTGATTCGCCTTTGTCTGCAATTCTTTTTTTTTATTTAAAAATAAAAATTTTGATTTTGATGAAGTCCTGTAAAATGTGTCAATTAAAATATCTATTTTTTCTAATGTCTCTTTTGTATTGGATAATGTTAATAATATGTCATGAGCAAAGAGCATTACTTTAGAATTGTATTGCTCATAAACCTCTAATCTTTGATTTTTTTATTGTTATGTATTGAATCTGCTAATATTTCAATAGCCCAAGGAAATAGAATTGGTGACATGGGACATTCTTATTTAGTACCCTTTGTTATATGTATAGCTTCAGAAGTGAAAGGATTTAGCTTAACATACACTAAATTATTTGTATATATATTCTTTAGTAGATGAAAAAAGGAAGGAGGAAATTCAAATAACACCAGAACTTTGACTAAATAGTCCCAGTTTAGGAAATCAAATGCTTTCTCTATAAGCCAAGTATGAGTATTTCTTTATTTTTTTTTATTAACATAATCTATAACAGAAATTATCCTTTTAATATTGTCTTGTGTTTGTCTATGATATATAAATCCAGTTTGATCATTATTTATTGTTTTGGATAGTGATATCTTTATTCTGTTAGTTAATATTGTCATAAATATCTTATAGTCATTATTTAATAATGATATAGGTCTATATGAGGTGCAGAGGTTTGGGGATTTATTTTCCTTTATGATTGGTGTGATTAAGGAATATCTGCAAAAGGGTGGTATTAAATTGTCACTAAATTTCTAATAGAGTTTTATGGAAGAGGAATAGTATCTTTGAAGTTTATATATTTCCATAATTATGCAATCCATACCTGGAGCTCTATTATTTTAACTCTCTTTTATTGTATCTGTAATTTCTTTGTAGGGTACGGATTGCAGATCTAATTTTAATTTTTTGGTATTTTTTTATATTAGAACATTTTTCATCTAGATTTAAATGATCAATATGTATATTTTCTTTTTGGAAATGTTCCATATAGTGATTTCTATAGGCATCAAGAGTGTCACCTATATCCAAGACGTTTTTCCCTTTCTTTTCATGGAAGATACTTTTAATGTTATTGGCTTTTGATTGTATTTTGATTCTTGTGGATAAATTATGTAGATATTTGGGAGAAGTGGCCAAGGTATTCATTTTTAGTTTTTCTAAAGCTAGTTTTATGTGTTAGAATTTCATTGTATTATAATTTCATTGTATTTATTGTTTAATACATCACTTTCTTTTTCATTTCATCTCCAAATGATTTTGATTTTTTCAGCTTTTACTGACAAAAGTTTGGATTGTAGATCTAATAATTCAGTATCCCGTTTTCTGATTTTTTATAACAAGTTAGAATTTTACCATATATGTAAGCTTTTAATGAGTCCCATATCATTATTTTATTTAGCTCTGTGGTGCAATTAATATCTAAGAAGAACTGTAATTCAGATAATAACCAGGTTTTGAACTCTTTCATTTTAGTTATATATGCTGGAATTCTGGAGTTAAGGATTAATGGTTTGTACCTATTTTGAAGTTTTAGTATCAATGAATTGTGGTCTGAAAAGGGGCAGGGAGTGATTGAGAAATTAATTATTTTAGAGTGTAAGTCATGGGCAGAAATATTTTATCTATTCTAGTTTCGGTACCAAATCTGTGATCTTGATGGGAAAACAACAAAGATTTATCTTCTTTAAATTTGAAAGTATCTACAAAATGAAATGATTCTACCCACTTGTTTAAAACTTTTGATACAGCAGATGTATGCAACGGTCTTTTATTTGTAGTTTCAGAAATATCAAATATACAGTTAAAATCTCCTCCTAATATTAAGTTGTCTTTATAATTATTGGAAATGAAATCCAAGTGTTTTTTAACAGTTCCTAATCCAATATCTGGGAACCAGTATAGATTGACTAGGGTCCATATTCTGTTATTATATTTAACTATTACTAATTCCATAAGGCCTTCTTTATCTTCAGACGTATAAATGATTTCTGGGTTAATCACATTTGTTTTCCATAAAATTGTTACCCCTTTTGTCTTTGTCTTATAAGTAGATTGCACCAATATCATATATACTTATTACAAAACACTTTACAAAACATAACATTATTTTCAAAGTTAAACATACATAACATTACATTCAGGTTTAAGACACACACAAAGTTAAATCCATATTAAGTTATTTAGACTATGTATTTTTTGTTTTATTGTGACTATTAAACATTTTCCTCTGATAACTATAAAGTATATGTTTGAGCTTTTAAAGGAAATTATCAGTTTTATACTTTGAGTGTTTACCACTAAAGTAACGTTTTGGTCAGGCATACTAAAAATGTTTTTTGTGAAATAACAAATTTAAACTAATAAATGTTAACAAAACTAAGATCCGCACTAGCCATGGAATGAAAGTAATTCCTAATCTGATGGATAAACCTAAGTCCATCAGATTATCACTCATACCTTGACAATCCAGAATATTTGAGCTCTATAAATTGAATTATCATATGGAGAATATTTGTAATAGGAATAAGCAATATTTATATTATTTTGAACAGATATAGTGCTATTGTAGATTAGGCAGAATTCTAATACAATATAAATGTCTACTTATTGTATAAGCAATTAATATTTACATGAAAGATAGATGACAAGCCATTCAGTCATAGTAAAGTAGGATGTATCATATATAAAACCTCAGTAAAAGATTATAGCACACAGTTATTTAACATATTCACCCTTATTGATGAAGTCTAAACTAATCTTAAAAGGGTACCTTCTGTGACCTACTTTACACAGGCACAGTAGGCTAATCTAATAGGGAGGCGGAAGCTAAATACACTCTGGCTAGGCTTATAAATGCCCTAGGGCAGATAGCCTAGTATCTACCTATGAACATATTACTTAATATAAATAGATGGTTCATAGGTAAGTACTAGGCTATCGGCCCTAGGGCCTATACAAGCCTAGCCATAAAAGTACCCTGTCTTTCGCCACCCAAGAAATTTATTTTCCAGTGCCCCTGTCGAGCAGAGCCTCAGAGGTGATTTCCGGGGTGACTTTCCTAATTCCCATCCAATCATCAAGATTTTTCTTGAAGAGTGCTAATGAGGAGCTTTGTTTGATATAGATAGGTAGTTTGTTCCAGAGAATGTGTGTGTGTGTGTGTATATATATATATATATATATATATATATATATATATATACACACACACACACACACACAAAATCTAATTCTTACAGCAGCTAAAACATGGCTATAAAATATCTATATGATATATATGGATCAAATTGTGGGAAAATAGTGGAAAATTATGAATTGCACAGTTCTCCACAGCCTCGGTGCTATAGGTGTCAGTCATGCACAAGGACAGTGGCTATGTGAAATCATGTAGTTAGATGTTTTAAAACATATGTACATCTTCAAAGGACATAGTTATGGTTATCATTTAATTATTAAATAAAATAACCAAATGGGCATCAAGCCCATTTAATAATAATAATAATAATAATAATAATAATAATAATAATAATATTTATACCTAATGTTTATAATACAATGTATTTTACTAGATATATCAGAAGTTATATTTCATTGTCAGCATTTAAGTAATCACTTTGTTGCTAACTTACTTAAAGCATCAAGTTTGTTTTATGTAAATATTGATGAAAGTTAGTGCATTTTAATTATCAGTGCATCCCTGTTCCTCCCATTTCCTACAAATAAGGATTTTCATATCATTTCTTATTATAAAATGAACAAAATTATAGGTTAAAGACAACAAATTAACTTTCCGTTTTCATATTCATAAATTGCCACTTCATGGCATATACTGAAAGTTTTTAGATTTAAATGGCAACATTCTATTTTGCATAATCAGCAAAAGTTAAACTGAGTGATTATTGGCAATTTAATAGTATTTGTTCAGAATGTGATTGTTGCATTATGTGACATTCCTAGTTCAGGCTACTTTTGTTTCCCTTGAAAAACTTTGTCAGTTTGATGTCATATATAACACATTAGTTACCTTGGTAAGTGCTTAAATATTATATATGGTCAAGATTGGTTAGAGAAACTACAATTCAAGTTAAAGCAATTACATGACTTGTTATGCATATTTACTTATATAAGAAAATCATCATGCTTCCCCTTGATGTTCAGTGTAGTGTATGTAATTTATGACAAGTTAAGACAGTTGTGTTATTATACACAAGCCCATGTTATTAAATCCTGTCTTTAATATCTTAAATTCAGCAGACTGCTTCATCTTATATGACAATTATATATTTTATGTCTAGATTTACTAAAATAATACATTACATAACTATTGTGTTTTTTTTTTTTTGGCTGTTGCTTAGTTATTTGAAATACCACAACGTGTAATGTTTATTGTTATTATTAGCTCCTTCCAAGCATGCAGCCAGGAAAAGAAAAGAGAGCAAGCAGATCAAAAAAAAAAAAAAAAAAAAAAAACCTCCCAACAAGCCACCACAAGAGACAACACACTCCTTCAGCACTCCCACCTCTCACTCGGCAGACTTAAAAACAAACCATTCTTTGCCAAAATATCCCAAATCACAGTTCTATCCATCCCCTTCCCCTGGATCCAGGCTAAAACACTAAATGTCCTATTACACAAGCATCAGTAAACCTCGATCACAAGCTGCAACCCACAGCTTCCCGGAGACGAAAATGGCAACATATAACAGCTGCCAGACACAGCTGCATCCACATACACCATGTCAGGCTTAATCAAACAGCACTCAGCTATGATACCTGCCATAATTGATATTAATTATGTTTTGACAGAATAATAATGACATTTGTACTAGCTGCCAGACACAGCTGCATCCACGTACACCATATCAGGATTTATCAAATAGCACTCGTAGCTGATACCTGCCATAATTGATATTAATTCTATTTAGACAGGATAATGATGACATTTGTACTAAGAGCATGCTATTATTATTTAACCAGGATATACATGACATTTCTAAATCATACTTTAACTGAAGAAGGCATTAGTCTCCATGACAGCATTTTTTTTCAAAACACTCTACTGTTAACTGCTATTATATATGATGTTAATTTGTTACATTTGAGTCTGAACTCTGATGAATGGTACCTTGTTGAATTAGGTAATTAATTACTTAAATTATTATAAGTAAAATCAATGGAAAATGAAGAAGATAAGTATTCATTGAGTTCAAGTAGGGGAATAGAAACGTCTATGTTCGTATTATATGTTGCTTTGTTTGGCTTATATGTAATGTAAATAGTAACCCATCTTGACCTACCTTTGTTTGTGAAGACTTATTGGACTCTTTGAACATTCTGAATAAATCGTTACTGTTTCTCAGTTGTTTAAGAATCCCTCCTTTTTTTTTTTTTTTAATAAAAACAGATGACAAGTGATGTGCCATATCAGTTGATACTTTGAGAGATGTAGTTGTAAGAGGTATTTTTTGGGACAGCTATCTTGGAATCAGTTTTTTATTTCTTCTTTCTAGCATCAGTCCAAGGAATTGTTTCTTTTATTCTTATAAGAGTAGGGGCTATCCATTCCATTTCATCTGGGATAGACACTATGTTGTTGTTTCTGATGAATATAATAGCTTCTTGTAAGTCATTAAAGATTCTCATCTCATTGGCAAAAAATATTTTTATCTTGGCTGGAAAGGCCAGCTGTGCTTTATTGCTGTTTTGTTTCAACAGTTTTGTTATTGGCCAGACTTTTTTCCTTTGTCCTAGTATTCTGGAAGAATAATAACTGTCAAACCTTATCAGGCTTTGACTGTATTTTAAGGGTGATTTTCTCCAAGCAGATTTTAATATTAGTTCCTTGTCCAGAAATGAAAGACATTTTATAACTATGGATCTAGACGGAGTATTTGTTGAGTTAGAAGCAGGTTTCCTCAGTGCTCTATGTGCCTTTTCAATTCCAAATGAAAGTCCCTCTTTCAAGTCTAAAAATTCAGGAATCCAGGTTGTTTAGAATAAAATGTCTTCTTCAGTGTTTTCAGGCAGACAAAAGATCCGTGTGTAGTTTCTCCTTTCCCTGTTTCCTAAGTCATCTATTTTGTTAAACAGCCATATATTTGGTTTAAGCAGAAATTCTTTTTTGAATTCTTCCTCTTTGAGTCTCCCTTCAGTGTCATTTAGAGTAGTCTCTGTATTTGTTATTTTTGTATGGTGTTGCTGTAATAGTTCCTTAAGAGTATCAGTATATTTTTGAGAATTTAATTTGAGGTTTTCTGTCATTTCTAAAGCCATCCATCTTCAAAGATAGTTCCTGTAAGGTAGATGTCATCAGTTGCAGTTCTTTTTCAAAGCAGCATCTGGATGAGAATTCCTTGAGTTGTTCATATTCAGTGACTCAATATATCTCCAAGTTACTGGACAGGAAAATTTTTGTATATTTCCATCAAAATTGATATTTATGTAGTTTAGTAGTTTATCCATAGTGTTCTGACATTTTAAACTTGAAAATAATAAAATCTTCCTATATTATTATGCATGTTTATGGAGCTCTGAAAATTCACTGCTCTCAGTTGGCCGTCTAGGCTCTGCCATACCTATTCTTTTTGTGGAATAAACATTACTGTCTGACAGCGCAAAACCCCCATCAAGTTGATGCACCAGATGCATGTGTGATACTGTTCCAGTGATGCACACAGTACATACATAGGTGTTTAACGACAGTAATGGCATGGGTAATGTTTGTGACCATGTGGATAGTTTTATATATATATATATATATATATGTATATATATATATATATATATATATATATGTATATATATATATATATATATATATATATATATATATATATACATATACATATATATATATATATATATATACATACATATATATATATATATATATATATATATATATATATGATAGGCCATGCACACCAGTCATCTAGCCTGTATTGATCATAATGTCACATACAGGTATAGCAGTGTCCTTGCTAACACCTCCACCAGATGTTACAGTGTCAAGACGGTGTGCATGATTACCCTCATAGAGTGCCGACATGTCACAATAGTTGTAAAAATGTAAATATCCAAAGTGAAAAAAACAACCATCAGAACTGTAACTCTACTATTTATTAAAATAATAATGGTAAGCACTTTCATGTTAAGACACACTTCTTCAGACCATAAAAACTTAAAAACAGCCTTCTTTAAATAAATTGACTAATTAACAGTCAATAAAGCAATAAAACAGTATTTGTGACAACGTTTGACTCATTAATTGATCATTGTATGGTTCTGCAAAAAAGGTTTTAGTGAAACACTGTCATTAATACTGAAACCTTTGTCTGCTTGTAGTGTTACAGTTCATTTTAACTCCTCATTTTCAATCTTGTTATTCATGCAACCCCCTCTAATATTTCCATTAACCAAACGTAACACCATAAATTCAAGAGTGTCCCTTAAACTGTTTAACATGTTTATTCAAAGCATTCATGGTTACATCTCTCCTTTTATCACCCAAGTGTTCAAGTACCCTATATTTAAGTCTATGATTAGTCATACCGACATAAAAACACAGATATTTCTTACATGTAGCTATGTAAACCAAATTATTACTTGTACAGTATGCATAAAAGTTGATGTCATACCTAACACCTGTGGTTGGATGCACAAAAAAGTTCTTGCCAGAAATATAAGCACATGCTCTACAAGATCAACAGGCGTAAGTCCCTAGTCTATTTGATAACAAAGGCATCTTCTTATTCCCATTATAGCATAATCTTCTTTTCAGAGGCAACCCATTCTTAAAGACAAATGAAGGGGTAACACCAACCACATTTTTAATTTTTTTATCTGTTAATAAAATCGGCCAATTGTGCTTAACTATCTCACAAACTGAAGTGATGTCATTAAAATGGGTCAAATTAATCCTAATTTTGCTATCCATCTGCTTATTCCGCCTATTACTAGGTCAAAGACCATTAGAAAAATAGGGCTTTTTTATTTATTTTTATTTATTTGACATTTGTTAATCGGGTTAGTCCAAATGAGCCTATATGGTCTGTTTTCAGTGGAGACCTCAGGAGAAAAGCTCCAGTATACAAATTAATGAATTACAAAAATAGAAATAATATAAGCAGTGGATACAAAAAATGGAACATGCATAGCAATAATAAATTTCATAGAAAATACATCGGTGAAGAAAAATATGGCTGAAAAAGAAAAAAAAAGTACAAAATCATAGGAAAGAGATGAATTGAGGGTTACAACTAATAAGAATATATATATAAGAGGAAGACTAGTCGGTATAAGCATGTCCTTTACATGGTAGCTTCAAAGTTATGTAATTATGTGGAATTTTACAAGCAATTGAAATCTTTTCAGGTTGCCATGTACAGTGGGTAGATATTCAGGGATGAATAAATTGAAGTTATTGCAAATGGTACAATGGAGAGAGTATGATTAGCATAGTCTGAAAGGTAGAAGAGTGGTAGAAGTAATATGGAAATTAGGGAGGATTAAGACAAGGGCAGGAAGTAGTTTCTGTAGAAGTTTTGAAGCAGTTAGTTCTTTTTTATGCTGTGGTTGTTGGGAGGAAGCCTATTCCAAGCTAGGGATACTGAGTGTTTGTACATGAGTTTGCCAATATTTTTGTTTGGCTTATAGATATCTAGAAGGTTCTGGTCAGAGATACAAAGTGAATGAGTTGAGATATAGAGTGATACTATGGATTAAAGAGAGGGGCAGGCTAAGGGTTTATTTAGTAGGGAGTGTATGAGCTGCAGCTGGGAAAGAAAGAATAGCTGGGGGAATTCAAGCCATTGAAGTTGTTTCAGGATAAGATGTGATTTGTATGGTTGGTTACAGGTGAATCTGGCTATGTTGTTTTAGGTTTGAGTTTAGATAATCAGGATGACTGGAGATTGGTAAGGATAGGAGAGGTGTAGAGAAGGCATGGAAGGAGGAAGGCTTGAGCTAGAGTGCGTTTAGAGTTGGGAGCTAGGAAATTTTTATTTCTATAGAGAAGACTTAATTTCTGGTCCATTTTTTTAATACAGTGTTGTATATAAATATCAAATTTTAGCTGGTCATCGATTATAGTATCAAGTAGCTTGGTGTGGTGTTTTGATTTGATAAGGGTGTTATTGAGAGAAGAAATACGGAAGGTGGACTTATGGTGGGAGAGAAATTTGGAAAGGAATAGTAGTAGTTTAATCTTTTTGGAGTTACGTGTAAGCTGGTGGTTTGTTAACCATTTTTCAAGAGATGAAAAAGAGTTTTGACTAATGCCGAGAAGCTTAGAGATGTCAAAAAAAGAGATGAGAGTAGAGTCATTAGCATATTGTATAAGGGAGGAAGTGTTGCAGGAGGAGTGTAGATTATTAGTGAAGATGTTGAAAAGGAGAGGACCAATGATTGAGCCTTGAGGGATGCCAGTCTGAATAGGTAAGAAGGGGGAACAGGAGGATTGCCATCTGACGGACTGGAGCCTATTTGAGAGGTAGCTCGAGAACCAGTGAATAGTAGAGAAGGAGAGGTTAAGTTCAGTTAGCTTGACAATTAGTTTGGAATGGGAGACAGTATTGAAAGCTTTAGAGAGGTCAAGGAAAATGCAAGATACAAGAAGATTTTTGTCCCTGGCTTCAGCAACAGTGTGAGTGAAGGATAGGAAGGTAGTGGAAGTGCTATGATTAGGCCTGATGCCATGTTGAGAAGGCTTCAAAAGGTTTTCATTGATTAGGTACTTAAGAAGCTGGCTATGAATGCATTTCTCAAGGATTTTTGGCTAGTGAACAGAGAATGGCTATAGGTCTGTAGTTTAATGGGTCTGCGGAGTTACCTCCTTTGTGTAGAGGTATGGTATAGAAAGATTTCCAAATATTGGGAACAGTGGATTCTTAGCTAGATCTGTTTACTATGATAGGTAGGCTATAGAATGGGGTGCAAGTTTAAGAAAGAAGGGAGGGAGTTTGTCAATAGAGGGTGAGCATGGTTTTAGTTTTAGTAGAAGGGACTTTATGTATGCAGAGGAAACAGGTTTAAGAGAGAAAGACGTGGTCTTAAGTGCAACATGAGTTGTATTAGAGAGGTTTTGACTTTGGTAGAGTTGAGTTAGTTTTTGAATTGATTCAAAGAGGTGGGTATTAAGTAAGGTGGCAGTTTCTTGGAGACTATTGTTAGGATAGGGATTGGGGGTGGTAAGTTTGCCAGGGTGCAGAATTTTATTGATGGAGTGTCAGAATTTTTTTGGGTTAGAATTATGGGTAAATTAAGCATTATAACATAATTTTTTCTTGTCTTTATTTGTTTTTTGAAAGGTTAATAAGTTCTTTATAATTTTGAAAAGATGTTGCAGACTTAGTTTTTAGCCATTGTTTCCAGTATTTGTCCCTTTTGTCATGAGATTGAGGGTGTCTTTTGAGAGTCAAGATGAGTAAGTTGTTTTAATTCTAAGTTTTCTTAGAGGAGCTACATAGTCTATGATATCAAGAAAAGTGTGTTTTAATTGTAGAACTGCATCATTGAGGGGAAGGTACTTAAGGTTGTGCCAATTAATAGAACTGAGCCTATTGTTAATGGTTTCAGCATTAAAGGAAGAGAGGATATGACAATCCCTATAATGGTGGGGCTTGGGTATTTGTAGGGAGAGTCTTTGGATATGAGTAGGGAGGTTGTCACTTAGGGAGTTGAGTAGGGTACTGGGGTTCTGATATAGTGTGGGATCTAAGTGAAGAATCCAGTCTGATGTGGAGCTGATAGTATTATTGTTATTGAAGCGAGTAGGGCTTGTGACAAGTTGATGGAAGTCAAAAGTTAATTTGTAGGGTAGAAGAGGTGGTAGATATTTTTTGCCAGTCAATATTAACATCTCCAAGTAGTAGGTTCTCATAGGGGATATGCAGTGAGATCCATGATAGGACAGATTCGAGAATAGAAATGTTATTTCCCAGTGGTATGTATATAGCTGTGATGGCAAATTTTTTTGGTTGGTTGAGGTGACAGTTAAGAAGAAGTATTTCTGCATGTGAAAATTAGGATGAGGTATAGGTGGGGGGATAGGTTGAGCTGCTCGGAGTACATAATTGCAACACCACCATCTTTTTTGGCAGCTCTGTCTAGATGATAAGTATTGTAGTGTGGAGGTAATATTTCAGTATCAGAGATATGTGGTTTTAATCATGTTTCAGATGGGGCTAAGATATGAGGGGAGTAGTGGGTGATCCAAGAACAAAGTTCTGAAACTTTCTTAAGTAGACTCTGTATGTTAACTGCAAATATACTTAGATGTTTACTCAGGTTGGTATTTGTAGTAATTGGGATGGAAGGGCCAGGACTGGAGTGAATGTTACCATCTAATAGTAGGATGTTTGACAGTAGGGTTGTTTTTTTTTTTGGTGTAAAGGTAGAAACTGTAGGGTTTCTAAGTAGGTTTAGGGGATGTTGTCAAGAGAGTGAGTAATTGAATTTGTGAAGATGAGTGTAGGAGGAATTGAAAAGAGAGGGGGAGATTGGGAAGTGGAGGGAGGGTTCCTTGTTGAGTGAAGGATAGGGATATGTAGAGAATGTATGAAAATGATTAAGTATGGTATGATAGAAGGCAAGGAGTGAGAAATAAAGGCACAGGATAGGTATGAGGTTGGGGGAGGCATAATGAGTGTGTGAGATGAGAATAGTAAAGTGTTAGAAATATGTAGAGGTGAGAAATATGTAGATAGGAGTCCTCTTTAGTGGAGGTTCATGTAGAGAAGAGTATGAAGCAGCAGTAAATCAGCAGGAAGAATAGTGAAAGTAGAAGTTATTGAGATAGCTGCAGGTAGAAATGGAGTTAGTGAGGGGGAGGGAGAAATGTGAGAGTGGAGGGGTTAGAGGTAAGTTGGAAAAAGCAAGGAATGGATAATTAGGGGATGTGGGAGGGGTTAGAGCAAGGTTAGATGTATAAATGTGATGAAAGTGGGGGTGGGTGGGAATGGGGGTAGGTTAGGGGAGCAGAGAGAGCCTGAGCGGGTAGAACCAGGAAAGGTAAGGGTGTGAAAAAAACAATCAATGGAAGTAAGGTAAGAATAAGAATCGGAACAGGAGCAGAGAGCCAAGTGTAACACAGAAAAATATGGAAGAGTTAAAAGTATGATAGTGCACTGTGAGAAGAGCTGTACAATTTACAGATGTTAACAAAAAACAGGGGAGGAAAGACTATTTTCAAGACTGGAAAGAATAAGGGAACAACTAAAATGGGGGGTCTCAACTGTTGCTACTGGTGTTTTGTGAGTAGAATATAGTAGGAATTCAAAAGAAATGCTAGCCAAAAGATCATGACTACAACAGTTAGTTTAAGTGTAAACTTTTATTGCATGAAGGTAACTATGCACTGGATAGAGCACCTGCATGCACTGGTTTATGGTAATTTCTAGTCTCTAGCAGCCCATGGAAGCAGATTTCCCATTTCTGTGGTGTTTTGTAGTACTCCTGGGCAGATAAATAGGTTAGTGCTATCAGCACTAGCTGTTCCTACACAGTAACAGCACCAGTACTTATTAGTTATGACCACCACTCCTGGCATGATTGAAAGGGAATTTCATGTACTTTCTGTTGCTAACCTGGTGCACTTGGGCATTCTGAGATAGTGTAGCAACTGTCTCGTACTCAGACAACCCTCTCCTCTTACCTCCCAACACTCATACATGTGAGAGATGCACATACATCACCACACTGGAAGCTGGGCACTCTCCAGCCAAGACTGGACTAGCTGGTCAAGAGGAGAAGATCAACACGTGCAGCACACTACATGGAACACACAGCCCTCCAAAACACCCACTATCACAACTCACACATAGAAACACAAACCATATGCCCACCTTTGCAGATACTCTCAATGAAGATTTACCCAAATAACAGAGACCTCCGAGACAGAAATGCACTCGACCACCACCACGACACACCACCACAGAACACAAAGCTCACCTCAACAATGTGCCCCTCAACCTAAGCCCTTAAGGCAAAACACTTTTCCCAATGTACTAGTCATAGGAGACTCAATAGTGATGCACAATGATGTCCCACTCACTAGGCTGAACAAGGAGAAGGTGACAGTCAGTTGTCTACTGGGTGCCAGGATCCAGTACATAACACATGCACTTAAGTCACTCCACAATAAGTACAAGCATATCTCAGCCATTGTCCATGTGGGTGTGAGTGACCTGAGACATACCTCCCTGGACTACATGAAAAGAGATGTGATGGAACTTTCAGATTATGTGGCCCAAGCAGATATGACCCTAGTACTGTGCAGTATCCTACCATCACCCAGAATGATACCACAGTACTTGCAGAAAATGATTGACTTCAACAGTTGGCTAAGTTTCTGGTGTCATTCTAAGGGGATCCACTGTCTGTCTGCCTGGGATGATATGATTGGCAGACCTCAATGCTTTGCAAGAGACCACCTGCATCTATCACCCCTGGGATTCCGGCTACTGGCTAAGGCTCTTGCCCACCCCTATAGTGCTTTTTTTAGGCAGTGTTCCAAAGACCAAATTTCCGCCATAACAGCTATAAATAAATGCAATCTAAGGGTCATGCTGCTCAATGCTGGAAGTCTAAATCTCAAGATGCACTTGCTCGAAGCTCTCCTCAAAACTGAGAATGTCGACATTTGTGCTGTAATGGACATCTGGTTTAAAGAGGCAGAAAGCACCCTGCAATTCCAAGCTAAATCTCATTCCATACCTTTCAGCCCCGGAATATGGCTGGAAGCTCAAAATGCAGTGGTGTCTCCATATTCATAAAGGATACGCACACCTCTAGACTGGTAGCCCAGCATAGTGCATCCAAGATACTTCAGGTGCAACTAACATTGGGCAAGATGTTGATACAGGTCATAGCCTGCTATAGAACCCCAACCATGTCCCTAGACTCTCACTCCATTTTCGTAAGCACCCTGGAATCTGTCAAGGTCCTGGCCAATACTGTCATACTAGGAGACTTCAACTATCCTTCCATCAACTGGGAAACTATTCATGTACCAATGCACTGGCCCAATGCTTCGTGGACTTCATCAATTCCATTGCTCTAGACCAGCTCATTCTTACTCCCACTAGAGGAAGCAACATCCTCAACCTGGTTATCACCAACATGGGAGACCATTGTTCCACACCTATAGTCAATTCCTCCCTGGTTAGCTCCGACCACAAACTGATCACTATAGAAATCTCCATTTCAACTTCACCCCCTGCAAAAGTAACCACCCTGAAAAACTTCTCCAAAGCTGACTTTGGACTCCTAAAAACAGAGGTGGCTAACATCTCGTCACCCATGCCAATGAAAAATAGCTGCATGACTGCTGAATCATACACCACTGTACGAGCATGTAGACAAATGCATGGAACTAGCCATAGCACATAGAACGAAGACCCTCTCCTCTAAAAAAAGGAAGCCAATCTGGTGGTCCCCAGCCATCAATAAACTCTACAACAGAAGGAAGAAACTGTTGCAAAAAAAGTGAAGTCACATGACTGGAAAAGCTCCCTTATCAGCCTCAACAAAAATTTGAGATCCCTTATCAAATCCTCTAAAGCCAGCTATGAAGGCAGAATTACGTCTAACACTAAAAACAACCACAAATCCTTCTATAGCTATATCAAGAACCTCCAAGGCAATACCCAGATTTGTTCTGTGTTATTGCACAATGGTACTTCCTGTATTGAGCCAACAAATATAACCAACATACTGGCCAACAGATTCAGTGCCAACTTTATCCCTCTTTCACCCCCCAAAGATCCTATCACAATACCAGAAGAAAGCCCAGTACTCAACATTTCTGCAGCACAGGTAAAAGCTGCATTGTCCAAAGCCAAGATTACAGCATCCATGGGACCTGATAATATCCCTGGCTGTGTTCTACATGAGCTACAAAATTAACTGGCACCACACCTGTGTGCCCTGTTCAATCACAGCCTTACCTCAGGCTTTGTCCCTAATGAACGGTGCACTGCTACAGTTATCCCTCCCCATAAAGGGGGAGCGACTGCAGACCCTGGGAACTTTTGCCCCATTAGCTTGACAAGTCTGGTATGTAAAGCTATGGAACGCATCATCATGGACCTGCTTAACAAAGATATAGGCAATCTCCAAACCACACAGTCTGGCTTTGTCAAAGAGAGATCCTGCCTGCTGAACCTGGTTGACTTCTTTGAGGCAGTCACCAAGGCTATGGATGAGGGTAAGTTAGTGCATACAGCCTACCTTGGCCTGGCCAAGGCCTTTTATACCATTCCCCACTCAGGGTATCTTCGACAACCTCACCAAACTAGGCATCAATCCATATATTACTAGGTGGGTTGCAAATTAGCTCACTGATAGGACCCACAGAGTGAAAGTAGTGGATTCCAAGTCAGACTGTCGACCAGTCACGAGTGGAGTCCCACAGTGCTCGATTCTGGGCCCTGTCCTGTTTGGCATCTACTTCTCAGAAGTCTAAGCCAGCACAGAGGGACTCTGGCTGACCAAGTTTGCAGAGGACTGCAAGCTAGGAGTCATTATTAACTCCCCAAGTGATGCAGACATCCTACAAAAGGGGCCTCACTGAGACTGATGACTGGTGTCGGAACCATGGCCTTTAAGCTTAACACCAAAAAATGCATTATCGTTCCCTTTGGAAAAAACTCAGTTCCCACTGATTACCAAGTCGATGGGAGCCCACTGAACACTGAAGGAACCATATGAGACCTGGGCACCCAGGTAGACAGCAATCTCACCTTGACCACCACATTGCCACTGTGGTCAGAAAGATCTTCTATGTGGCACATCTTATAACCAAAGGTTTCACATCCAGGAAGAAAGAGGTCATCATCCCTCTCTACTCCTCCCTCATTAGACCAATCATCGAGTATAATGCCCCATTTAGCATTTACCTTACCAGACACCTTCAACAGCTGGAGAGACCACAAGAGTACCTCACAAGAAGGATCCTAGACCTAAAACACATTTCCTACATGGACAGACTCAAGAAACTTCAGCTATTCTCAGTCTGTTATCAACTAATTATTAGAGTGATCTCTGCTTGACTTACAAAGCCATGTCCGACCCAGTCCTACTTGAAATGCTACACCTAAAGAAATCCCAATCCCCTGCACCACATGCTCCAGAGATCACAGCCTCATTGCCACAATCAACAGAACATGCTGGAGGGACAGGTTCATCACCCAGAGACTGCCCATACTCTGGAATAAGCTTCCCGTTCATGTCAAGCAGAGCACCTCGCTGGCCATCTTCAAGAGAAATCTCGATGAGTGGATGGGTAACAGAAAGTTCACCCCAGGGATCACTCCAGTGACTCTACTGGATAGAGGCACTGTGAACTAACATCAGGTGGCATGACGCCAGGGCATTTTATTTGCTAGGCTTGTAAAGGCTCCAGGGCCATTAGCCTAGTGCACACCTATGAACTTATAGGAGCTGCGCGAGAAACAAGGGGACAGACAGAGCACAAAAAAGAGAGCTGAGTTCGTTGGTAGGGAGGAGAAAAAGGAACGAGTATGTAGTTAACAAAATAAATTGAAAAAAAACCACTGTACAGGCAGTAAATAACTACACCAAACTGCAGAAAACATAGCTACAATTTTTAAAGGCAGAACAGGCATTTACGATCACAGAGACAATAGTAGTTCTCAAGAAAATCAGAGGCAAGTAGCAATTCAGTTTACATTTCCCTTAGTATTTAACACGGTTCAACATATTATTTTCAAGTTATTACAGAATAAAATAGAGCAGCATACATTTAAGGGCTTCCATTTAAAAAACACCGAAAATGGCACTCAACTCCACTGAGTATAAGCACAAGTTACCAGTCGCCACTAAAAGTGCACAGAGTGACACTTCTTTTTACCAGTGCTTTCCCTCATATCTCTCACTTGGGTCAATGTATCTTGAATTTCATCCTGTCTATAACCTCTCTCCAAAAATTCATTAACAAAAGTATCAAATATTCTCTCCAATTCTACTGGAGCTGTATGAAGCTTAGATACCCTTAGAAATGGACTTTTAATGGAATTCCGATATATATATATATAATGGGGGTGCATGCTAGTCCGATGTAACGTCTTATTCTTCCAACATGCCTTTTTATAAACTTTAGTGTCAAAGTTGCCATGTTGATCTTTAAAATTTTTCACATCTAAAAATTCAATACTACTACATGAAAAATTAACTGTAAACTTCAAAACATTCTTGTGTAATTGATATAATCAACAAAACTATTTCATTGATCTATATCTCCATTCCATATTAAAAGCGCATCTAGAAATCTTTTATAGTAGACAACGTGTTTTTTTATATATCATGTTCATTAGAATTACTTTATTCTTCCAAAAAGCCATAATGGTATTGGCACATGCTATGCTCATAGCTACGCCCAGTCACAACAAAAAATAACAATAATTGAAAATAAGGATATTGTATTGACAAACCAAAGTCAATAGAGCACAAATTAAACTAATTTGGTTAGTGGAAAAATCAGTATTACAGGATAAAACACTCCTAACAGCATTTATGCCATAATCGTCCATTATAACTGTAAACAAAGTATGTACACCAAGATCAAGTCATTATTATTAGAGAATGTGCTCACAAAATTATATAAACACACTTAAAAGTCCTCAGTGTCTCTTAACACTGCAGGAGCTTTAATCAAAGCCATTTTTAATTTATCTTCCACATAAATAGAGAGAGGCTCCATTATCCACACCTGCCCTGCAACTATCTGTCTCATTGGTGGTTTGGTGAACTGTTTATGCACCTTTCTGAGACCATGCATAGCTGGAATAATTGGTTCTTTAATATTAAAATATGAATATAAATCATAATTTAATAAACCCGTCATAAGTAGGTCGTACAGTTCATTATGGACCTCACAAATCAACTTTCTATTTTCTGACAGACTTGCACTGCAATACACATTCTCATCTGAAAGATGCTTAAGCATAATGTTAATGTAAGAGGATGAATCTATTAGAACAAACACTCCACCTTTATCGGCGGGATGGATATAAATCTTATCATTATTACGTGGTTGTTACAGAGCTTCAAGCTCACCTGTACTTACATTTTTAAAAAGCTTAATCTTGTTACCTTGTTCAAAGACAGTTCTGTGTAAATCATTCTCACATACCTTTAAAAAAAGCTTCCAGTAAAGGTTGTAGTGGGGGGTTCATAACACTTGGTTTCTTATATTTATTAACTTCATTAGGTCCATCAGGAAGTAAAAGTTTTGACATTGTGTTCCTAGCAAAATAACAGAGATTAAGAACAACATCACTGAAGTTCATTTTAACCACTGTTATAAAGGATAATCCTTTATTCAAGAGGCTTAACTGCTGTTCCATTAAAGCCATAGATAAAATATTGTGAATAAGAGATCTAGGTGTTGTCCCTTCTTTTTGCCCTGCACAGAAGTCCAATTGTTCTTCACTGACAGCCATCTCTTCATTCTCCATCTGCTGTCCGAACACTTGTTGCTATGACTCCTTTGCCATTTCAGCAGAACCGGAAGCATCAATAGAGGGATGGTACTTGTAGAATTGAAGTTTAAAGGGGCTACTTTCTCAAACTCCTTTCACCTGACACCTAGATCAATTCTCTGTTTTTTATTATGATTAACTTCTTTAGTACTAGTAGCCGCTTCTGCTGTACTATTATTAGAGCAATCAGCATTTTGCTCAGTAGCCAGACCACTAACATCATTTCTCACAGTCTCTGCTGATTCTGCAGCAGTTTTTTGTCATAAAGACGAACTACTACTCTTTGGATATTTACACTGTTTTTTTCCTGGAGTGGTCTGACCATTAATTGTGGTGTATACTTTACCTAGAGTTGTATAAGTGTGTTTATACAGAACCCTCTCTGATGACTCTAAATCACATATGTTATGCCAGAGACATAGGATTACTGGTGGTATTCTGATATTGTTCATGATTGTGCGTGCTTCTTTTAATGTTGTCCATGAGCCGTTAGCTGTGCCCCACTTGCTGGAGACCTCTGTGCTGTGACTACACTCATAGTCAAGCAACTCAGTTTGCACAGCTTCACAATATGCACCCTACCCCAATTGTATATAACATCCCTGATAGATGTCCTCTGCATTGTTCATGTAAGGACCTTATCTCACACAGACATCTTCCCCATTGTTATGTCACCTTATGTGATAGTCACAAAATATACACATTTTCACTATATAGTCCCTAATGTACCATATTGATATGTGATTGGTGTTGCTGCTACATCTGTCTCCCATTGACATGCCCTCATCTGGTGTGCATCAGGTTGTCTCACCTGTCCTCTTTCCCATTTCTACAATTCATCTGTGTGTCCCTATTAAATACACATACTTCTCCTGAGTGTTTATTTTACATGGCTGTCCATGTACCCTTACAGATCATTTGCACAACATCAGGACAGAATAGGATTTTACTATACTCTGCACTATATACGCTGTCCAGTACTGTGTTTGGACCATATACATGTCATACCTCTGTACTGTCCAGATTTTCGCAGTATGTCCAGACTTTTGTCTTATGTTTTTTGGTCTGTTCCTTATAAAATTTGCAGTTTTCTGCAATATCACTGGGATGATCTCAGGACTGATGTCACAAAATAATTACATACATTTGAGTTTCAGACTTCAAATCATCCAGTATGCTGATAATTCAACATTAATCTGTGCTTCTCCTTCTCTCCAAGATCTCCAAATAAAAAACGCAGGCTTCTTTCCTTTTTGTTGAAGAATGGCTTACCAACTCTCAACTAATACTAAACCCCAACAAAACTAAACTCATATTTCAGACAACCACTCACTGTACCCCCATACCCACATTTGCTATCACTTCTAACAACAAAACTACTCTCTCTCCTGTCACCCACACCAAACTTCTAGGAGTTTAAATAGACTGCAACATGAAATTTGATATTCACATTTCACTCACCATAAAGAAAGTACACAAAAAACTAGGTGCACTATATAGAAACAATTCCTCACAGACAGCACCAGATCTAAAATAGCACAAACACACCTCATATCAACACTTTTATATGCCTCCCCAATACTTACCAATATTAGAAAATTAGATATAACCAAACTTAAAGCTTCTTATAACAAGATTGCAAAGTTTGCTACCAATAGTTGACATTGCACACACCACTATTCTGTCGTTAAACAGCTAAACTGGCTTGAACTTCCTCAGTTTCTCCTTCACCACCAACTTATTCTAATCCATAAAATTCTCTACACCCCTGAGAAAACCCCTGCTTTGCAAAAGGGTCTATATTATATATTCAAACTTCAAAATTTCGAACCTCGTATGTTCGACAACATATGAGCGAAACTTAAAACCTCGAATATATAATAAAAAAGTAAAAAAAAAAAAAAACTTACCTTAACGCTCTGAGCAGGGGGGCGAGCACCCCTCACCCCCCTGCTTAAATATACCAACTCCGAGACCGCACTTCAGTGCAGAAAAGGGAAATTTTCCTATTCTGCACGTACAAAGCCATTGCCTTTCACCTTCAAACTTTTCAAAGTTCGATCATATGGTGTCGACCATATGACATTCGAACTTTGAAACATTCGGCAGTTTAACAGGGACCCATTGCAAAACCTAATACAAGGCTACTCCAGTACTAGGATCCGTTGCTCCAATAACAAACCTCTTCTACACCTCACTAAAGCCAACAACTCAGGTGCTGGTGACTCCCTTTAATCATACTTTATAAAAAAAAATGGAACACTGCCCACTCACATATCAGCCCCTACGTCAACTCAATTTAAAAAAAAAAACTAAAAACACACCTTCTATACAATTGGATTTGTAACTGTGACACCCCTGGTTAGACTAACTCCACTTACTACTTGTTCACACAGGGTAGAACTCCTTTATTACAGACAGTAGATCTTACTGTATCCTGCAATCACTTACCCTTCCTTCATGTCTCAGCATCTTAAACTCTCTTGTATTAAACATCTTTCCTACTGATGTTATTTGATTTTGCAGTTTATGATGATTCAACTTTGGTACTTGAATAGGTTGCTCAATTCATCCTAAAATATTTGCTGTACATGTTAAAATGTTTTATCCTAATGTTACTAGATGCATTATGTTATAATCGTATGATTCTGTATCTGTGAAATTTTAAGTTTGTACAAGAAGGTATACTGTGTTACATGCTGAGCCCCCCCCCGGACATCTGCTGAAAAATGACCCGTGTCCAGTTGGACTTTCCCGGTAAACAAATGTAAAAATAAATAAAATCCTTCAGAAAACTTATCTTAACACAAACCTCTTGTTATTCTAGCACATTTCTAACATGCAGATATGTTGAATTTTTCCCTATTTCTGGGTCACCCCCCCCCCGCCATTATATTGGGCTTTCTCAGGTTTCTTGCACTAAGAGATTGAGAACTATAGAAACATATATATGTTAAGCCCTGGTAGTCACTGTGGCACTCCACTCAAACACGGTAACCAACTGTGCTCTGCTGTAAACAACATTGCTATCCATGTTGCTTTACACGGTTTCCTACCCAGCAATGCTGTTGCCAGCCATTAAACCGTGCTTATTTACGTTTAAACATGGTATAAGGCATGAATATGTAATTAACACTGCTGCTCGCCACGCATGCATGTAAACTCCATGTAGACTTCTTTCGAAGCCTTCATGGAGTTTACTGAATCCCAGGAATGATTAAGAAATAATTTCAAATGGTCAAGATTCAGATCACATTTTTAGCTAATTTAATTGCCTTTGTTCAATGTAGCAGCTAATAATAGTTGCATCAAGCTTTCTTTTTTTTTCAATTATTTTTATTGAAAAAGAAATACTTTATAATATGTTAACAAGCAAAATTTTATATAAAATGAATAAACATATCAACAATTACATTATTTACAAAGGCCTGAAAAAATTCATAAATTTTACAAACGTATAAACAAAGGAAAAATGTAAAAGACAATCAAATAATATTTCAAACAAGGTTAAAGTCTATTCACTAAGTCTCAATAAGAGATGAAACCTTTATTAGTGAAACTCTTGATATAATCTAAGTTATTTGATTCTGGTTTCTTTGATAATCATTTATTCTAATAAAGACAGGAAATCTTCAAAACTTAAGAGAGGTAATGGAAGTCCATTCCCTTGTGATGCATTTCCTGGCAATTGCTAGAATTGTCCTTAAGAGGTAAGAACTGGGTTTATTCATATTATGAGCTTTATTTACATTAAAATATATATTGTTTTGGTTAAAGAGAAATTATCTGTAAATAAAACTGAAAGAAATCCTTCAATGTCTTTTCAAGAATGACTCAAGTTAAGACAGTCATAGAAAATATGATACCAATTAGCATTACAAGGTGATAAACATCTCCAGCAAATATTATTATCAGATTTTTTAAATGTAACAGTTTTATCAGGGGTTAAAAAAGCACTTTGTAAAAACTTCCATGTAAATACACTCCAACATTAATCCCAAGAAATGAATTTTACAGAAGATAGAAGTTTAACTTTCTTTGTCTGAGAAAAATTGGGTGAAAGACCTCTAGTCATCATGTTTCACTGTTTAGTTGTTAAGATAGTTTAATAATTTAATAAAGTGCTGTATAATTTTGATATTAAATTGTTAGGATTAAGGTTATTGTATAGTGTTTCAGATCTTAGTGAAACTAAAAGTGGTTTAAATATGATGGGTTTTTAATAATTCTACATACATCTTGAGAATAGGTAATTATACCTTGTAGTAGTAACCAATCTTGTGATGGCGAGTTGTATTCTTCAATCATTTGATGAGCATGTAATGTTTTTAGATCTTTAATGCAATGTTGCCAGAAAGTAAGATTTTTACTCTCCCATTCATTAAAAAGGTTAAAAGTATAGCTTATCTATAAAGTATTTTTGCGATTTTAAAGGGGAACTAAATGAGTAAAAAGGTCACACAGGAAAACCAATTGGGAAAAAAACACAAAAACAAAAATCTAGCAAAGATAGACTTTCCACTGTGTGATACCTTAAACCTCTTATATCAGAGGCAACATGGTATATATGCAAATTACCATTTAAGGATATTAGATGCTTCAGCTGAATGGCAATTTTGAATGTCCAAGACCTTTTCTTTTACTTTTGAGTCTATTTATGGAGAATTTCAGCCAGTAAAGCCAAACCCCTCTAGCTGTGGACATGCATGTTCCTGCCTTCTTGTTTAAACTCATTGTTTTAGATTGTTAGTTGGGATATTTTGTAGACACAGTAATGTTTATGGATATCAATTGGGTACAACAACCCTGTGTTTCCAAAAGTCAAACATTCCACTTATGCTATGCTGATGATGCCATAAGAAGGCAGAAACGTGCATGTCCACAGCTGGAGGGAGGTTGGCTTTATTGGCTTGAAAATGTCCATAAATAGACTTAAAAGTAAAAGAAAAAGTCTTGGACATTCAGAATTGCCATTTAGCTGAAACAACTGATATCCTTAAAGGGTAATTTGCATATATCCCATGTTGCGTCTGATACAAGAGGTTTAGGGTATCACACAGTGGAAAGTGTAGCTTTGCTAGATTTTTCTTTTTTATTTTAAAGGGAACCAATATGTCAAGCCAGGTTTTGATGTCTGCATTAGAGTTTATTATTTTCCTAAAATTGTTGAAAATGTTGTTTAAGTAGTTTAGGTTAGTGGGTTTTGTTACATTATACTGAATGGTATAGCAAGGAAAATAACTTGCTGGAAATGCTACTGAAAGAAACTTTTGATGTTAGTTGATTTTGTTTTTCTACTACAGCTAAATGAGCTTTCCAATTAGAATTATAGTTTGGATCAATCCAGTTTAGTACATTCAAGGATGGGATGCTTTAGTATAGGTTTCAATGTCAGGAAAATTTATGCCGCCATGATCCCATGACCTTGTATGATATATATAAGCAATCCTACTTTTATTAGGATACCATAAAAAGTTTATTAAAGTCTTATTTATGTCTAATGTAATTGTTTCCAGGATGGGTGTCCAGTGCCAAGGCGAGGTACAGAATAGTAGGAAGGAGAGTCATTTTGATGATGCTAATACTTACATGACAGGAGTAAATATAGGGGCTAGATGGCATCCTTGCTTAGTGACTTTGGTTATGGGTATGTGTTTTGACATGAGAAGACCTAGTTTGACATAAGCTAAGTTATATTTGTGGATGGCTCTAATAGAAATAAATGATGATGAAAATAATGCTTTTAGTACTTCAAAAAGATAATCACAGTTTACAGAATCAAAGGCCTTTTCCATATCTAAACTGACCAGCAAAGCTTCTTCATTTTTTCTATCAAAGTCAAGATTCTTTAAATATTGAGACAAGTGTGCCTTTTGTATGTGAAACTAATTTGATCATTACGTATTATTTTTGAAAGTAGGGCCTTCATTTTGTCAAGAAGTATAGACATAAAAATTTTGTAGTCATTATTTAGCAGAGAAATTGATCTGTATGATTTGTGTTGTTGTGGATCTTTAGCAGTTTTAAGAATAGGAATAATCAAGGAGTATGTCCAAGAAGGCAGAATCATATTATTAGATTGCACTTCAGTCAATGTTTTATGAAATAAGGATATAATGGGATCTGGAAAAAGTTTATACATCTCTATGATGATGCCATCTAAACCTGGGGCTTTGTTAGGTTTAAGATTTTTAATGTTATCTTTAATTTCATTTATAGATACTTGTTTTCCAAGAATTATTCTAAGATCCTCTGGAATGACCTTTAGATTTAGATTAGTTAATTCTTCATCAAGAACATTTCTGTTTAGGTTGTTAGAATTGTAATGTTTAATATAGTGAAACTTAAAAACATCTAGAATATCTCCTATGTCAGAAACTGACTTACTTATGCCTTCATGTAATAATTTTAACATATTGTTTGATTTGGAATGTAGTTTGGCTTTTCTTGATAAATTATGAATATGCTTGGGGTAAGAGCGTATGAATTTAATTTCATTTTTTCTAGTGATGAATTTGTTTTATGTGTTAATATATCTAAGCATTTTTTTATTTAGTCCATCTATTTTTTTTTTTGTCATTTAAGGTTAAATGTATAGATTTAGATCTAAGGGTAGATAACTGTGACTGTAAGTTCTGTAATTCTGATTCCCAGTCCTTTCGTTTATTTTATACCAAACCACAGTTCTGCCATAAATATAAACCTTTAAATCGTCCCACTCCATTACTGTGTTTGTTTCAGAATTATTATCTGTCTCTAGAAAGAATTTTAACTCTGATAATTACCAAGGTTTAAAATCTTTAAGCTTGGTGATAGAAGCAGGTATTCTAGTTACAGGGGCTAATGTAGTGAAATCTATTCGTATATCTAATATAAGACTATCATGATCTGATAAAGGGTAAAGAAGAATGGTAAAAGACGAAAACTTTAGTTTGGAGACAAGTATTCTATCTATTCTAGTTTGAATTTTGAACCTGTGATCAGTATGTGTCCAACAGAGTGATTTATTGTTTTTAGAATTAAATGTATAATATAGATTAAGGGATTTTATCCATTTCTTAAGAAGTTTTACAGTAGATGTTAGTCGAGTGGATGGTTATTTGTGGTGTCAGGATTATCTAGTATGCAGTTGAAATCACCTCCTAGACTGATATTTTCTTTTAAGATCCTAATAATAAAGTCAAGATGGAGTTTTGCAGTTGACATTCCCAATACTGGAAACCAGTAGAGATTAGCAAGTGTCCAAATTCTATGACTACATTTTAAAGTGATAACGGCAAGCAATCCCTCAGGATCTTCATACTTGCATAAAATTTGTGGGTGAATAACATTATTATTCCATAAGATCATCAAACCCCTCCTTTTAGATTTATGTGAAGCATGGTTCTCGGCTGGAGCGCCTTCTGCGTGGAGTCTGCATGTCCTCCCTGCGGTCAAGTGACGTTTAAAGACATGCAGGTAGGCATGCATGAATGGGTGTGCCTTCTTTGAAGGTTGGGCGTCGGGCTGGCAACTCGGCAACATAAAAAAATTCACTGCCAATCATTAGCTGACCGGAGTTCCACTGTGGTGACCCCTAACCGGGAAAAGCCGAAAGACATTAGTTATGAAGCATGGTCTAATATTGTATAGTTATTAGGTTTCCAAACATCTTTCTCTTTGGACTTAAAAAAATGAGTTTCCTGTAAGAATAATACCTGTGATTTATTCACTTTTAGATATCTTAATAGGTTTGACCTTTTCCTTGGATTATTAATGCTACTGATGTTAAGGGAGGCTAAAGATAAAGACATAACGGATTATGAGGACAATTTAGAAAATAATCAATGATGTCTAATTTTTTTAATCCTAGAACACTTCTAATAACTTGAGACATCCAAACTTTTATAAGTAAAAAAAAATATTAGTAAAAACATTGACTATAGATATGATATGAGACGTACTATATTCAAGCCTGAATACATAAAAGAGCAACAGAATAAATATCGTAAAGCTTAAAGTAACAATAAATATTTCCTAAAATAAACATGGAATTAATACAATTCCCAGTCTGAAAGATAAACTAAAATTAGTCAACCTGCTTTCCCTAACCATCATAAGCATATCTAGTAGAGCTGATAGATAATGCATCAAGCTTTCTGATGTGTTCAGATTTACTGAGGTGGTATACAGAAGAATGTCGTGTAAATCAAAGTCATACACCTCTTATATACCTGGAAAGTAGATGCATAGGTCAGTCACCAGTTAAAACCATTCTTGTTCCAAGTGCTCACTTGCTGTGCTGAATTCCCTTGTGCTTATACACACATTCTTTTCATGTTTGACAGTACTTACTCCACTTAAGACCCTTAGCATTCCAGAATGTCACATTTATCTGTTCTGTCATTCGAGTATCATATCACATTCCAAAACAGGGAGAATTAAAAACACCAGTAGTTTTGTTCTGACTAGGCAGAGCGCAAAATAAATTGTATTCTGCATGTTCAAAATATGTAAAGAATAGGATGCTTCATGCAGATACCTGGTTCTACTGCAAGAATGTATTTATAACAAATTTAAGCACTTATGATCTTGACACAAACCCAATGGTAAAATGAGAATCACAATAACAACAATATCAGGTGACTAGAGACTACTTGTAAATAGCTTGCTGTAACCCGGTTCCAAAGTGTGCAGGGAGCTACTGCTTAAACTTTCCATTAGTTTATTCTGTCTTTTATCATATATTTGATTAAAATCATCCTAATGTGTGCATTTATTGTGGTCTAACACTCCAGGATTCCATTTACACAGGCACTTCTATGTGACAGTATCATCTTTCATATCTGCTTCTAATCTCATGGAACCCAGAATCCTTCCTGATATGTACTAGACTTGTTTACCTGCCCACACTAGCAACTACTATAAGATGCATATGATAATAATGGTTGCTTGCTTTGCTAATGATTGGTATGGATGGGTTAGACCCCAAGAAAAATAAGAAATGTTTGTCTCTCTAAAACTGATCTAGGTGAATGGCAGTTTCACACAATAAATAGCATGAAACATGACCTCTTTGGTCCACTTTAATCACTTTTCAACTAGAACCTTCAATCAGGTTTTGTGTCCAAGGAATGGAAGATAGCTGCAGTCTTTACCCTGCACAAAGGAGGTCCAACCACTGATCCAGGTAACTACAGGCCCACTAGCCTCATATGTCCTCATCATGGACATGATAAATGAGGACATAGGTAACATGCGAATGCTGGACCCATGACAGTTTGGCTTTAAGTCATGTCTATTAAATCTGGTGGAATTTTTTTGAGAGGATCACCAAAGCAATGAATGAAGGCAAGACTATGCACACAGCTTACTTCGACCTGGCCAAGGCTTTTGATACAATACCCCCACTCAGCCATTATAGACAAGTTCACTGACTGGCTCACTGATAGGACCCAGGAGGTCAAAACTGGTGAGGCCATGTCCACCAAAAGGCCAGTCACTAGCAGAATCCCCCAGGGCTCCATACTAGGCCTGTTCCTTTTTAGCATCTATTTCTCTGAAGTGGAAGCAAATGCTGAAGATTTATAGCTAAGTTTGCAGATGATTGCAAGGTAGGATTATCATCTACCCCCCCTGCAAACACAAGCATTCTTTAAGAAGGCCTATCTCTGACTAACAAATGATGCCAAAGCCATGGTCTTAAACTCACTGCTAAGAAATCAACCATCCTGGCTACCTGCCATGTTGAATGTTGATAATACACTCCCCTAAGAGTCAACCTAGTGGTAAGGAAATCCTTTTATGTCGAGCAACTTATAAGTAAGGGCATGGCATCTAGATTCAAAGGCGTCATTATCCCACTGTACTCTGCCCTAATCAGATCAATTTTGGAGTATGATGCTCCCTTTGGTATGTACCTGACCAGGCATATTCAGCAATTAGAGCGACCTCAGAGGTTTCTTACAAAAAGAATGTAAGGAATAACAAACCTGGCTTATGCAGAGTACCTTAAAGTTCTTTCCCTCCACTCAGTCTCCTATAGATTGCTGAGGGGTGATCTATGCTTACAAGGTATCTACAAACCCTACACTTATGAATCTGTTACATATTTGTAAGTCAATGAGTACCAGAAATATAAGGTCTAGGGACCTGAATTTTGCCTGTGACTGAAACAGAACATGCTGGAGAGACAGATATGTGTCCAAGAGACTGCTCCTCCTATGGAACAGGCTTCCCATCTATGTGAAGCTGAGTTTGTCTATTACCCAGTTTAAGCTCAATCTAGACCAGAAGATGGGGAATAGGAAATTTTCACCAGGCCTGGCACCCATGTCCCTTATGGACAGAGGTAGCGTATATAAATGCCTGGCTCTCACTGTCCTTTTCCGATACAGGACATCATTATTCTTTTGGGAAAACTTAACTAGGCTTAAAAAGGCCGCCTGGGTCGTTAGCCTAGCAACAATCTGTGAATCTTTAAAGGAGAACCTGCAGCTAATATCTGTCAATTGCTTTGTTAGTCGTTGACCTCTGCTAAGGAAAACAGTTCCAAGCCTAACTAAACTCAGCAGTGACACTCTAAGAACAGTTCTTAAACTTTTCTGAAGGTACACTAACAACAAAATACTTAGAGGGATAAATGCCATTTGGTTTAGCCAGGGTACTACCTGTACCTGGACTTTAGCAGGCATCCTTTCAGACAACAGTACATTGAATTAATGATGGCCCAAGCTAGTGGAGCCTTTGTACAGAAAAAGGAAGCTCAGCCTCATAAATATGAGGCTTTATAATAGTTATACCTCGTAGTTTCAGCAAAGGCTTGCCTTTAACCCATCTAACAAAACATTTTAAGGGTCAACGTTTATTTCTTCCTCTTAATATGATCTTATATGGAGGCTATAGAACTGGCTGTTGGAACAGAAAGATGCATATTTGACAGAAGTTAAAATGATAATGATTACTGTCAGCTTGTGTAATGAAAGTAATATTTTGAAAATATGACTAAGTGATAAATGTTAAAACAAGCTAGTAATTCCAGAATTCACTGTGGACTTTCTTTTATTGTCATGGCATTAACTTTATTGTAGTATTGCAAATTTGCCAATTGAAGAAAGGCAAAAACTGGTTAAAAAGTAGTATGTTGTATTTGCATTCATATTTTCATTTCTTCGTACTGTACTGGCGATTTGCAACTAGTGGTGTATGTGTTTTAGGGAGTAAGCTTTGTGGTTATGCAGCTGTATTAGGAGTCTGTCCAAATCAGTGGGATCATGTTCTATCCTGCTGAAACTGTTCTTATTGTAGCTGATTGAAGTCTGGATTACTTAATAAAGTTTATGAACCATTAAAGGAGTTTGAATTCTGCAGTAAAAGTCATCCATCCCTAAACTTAGTGAGACAGTGGGAAAGGTTAAGCATTTTTTCATGCAAGTAAGGTTACTGAATATGTGTCTAATTTTGGCTGAGCTGAGAAAACTCTCCCAAAACTGTTATAGTGAAACCTTACAACACAGGATTTTGGGTGGACCATACGATGAATGCATTCAAAATATCTCAAGGATTGCTTTAACAGTGCAGGTAGCAAACTACAATGTACAAGATTTTGCCGGTAAAGCTGAATGCAGTGGCACATATGAGTAAAAAAAAAGGTGAAACTAAAACATCTTAGAAATATATTGGGAAATGGCACACAACTGACTATAAATGTAGATGATGAATACTAAATATATGGAACATTTAGCGAGTTTATTTTCTGTGTTATTTTTTTGCCCCCATGCCTGCTGACCTTCAGGTTCTCTAATTGGATTCTAGCTGTTTGTTCCTCCATTCTAGTGATTTATCCCAGTACAGGGTGAGAGCCAATGGAGGGACCATCACACAGGAAGCCAAAAAAGTTGCTTGTACCACCACTGCATACCACTAATTAGTGTGTTTTTGTATTCTAATCTAACCTTCTGGGTGTCAGAACAAGCGACCAACATCACTACAGGGACTCGCAGTGCCTTCCTCTATGAGTGCAGACTCCCATTTTGCTTGCTAATGGAGGTTTTCACCAGATGGTTTGTTGAGCAAATAGCTCACCTTGAATGCTCACTGTGACACAACCCCTTCTCCAAGGGGTTATGGTTGTACCTCCTGCTGTGCCTCTCCCTCCCCTAGGATGGATGTGCCCATCCCCCGAGCCAGCTTATTAATGTAACCCTATGTAGTCTAACTCACTTCTCCTAGTTCGTAGTCAGGGCTTTGTCCCTCTGTACCACCTGTTCTGAAAATTGACCAAATATTGAGAGACTGTAGAGTAGATGAAAAAAAATATGAAAGTGAGTGCTGAAAGAGCAGGACAGAAATGTAGTATTTATTACACACACAGTAGTCATACAGAGAAATGGTAGACAGAATGCACAAAGTGAGAGTTTAGAATGCAGTGTACAAGGAAGTGCTGTATAGAGGAACTCTCGTTATACTGGGAGAAGTGTCATTAGAATGAGTGAAGTGAAGTACACAGAAGTAAGCAATATACTTTAGCAACCATCTGATATTTTATTGAAAAGGTATTAAAGTACCAGGAGCTGCTAATGTGGAAATTACTTTTAATGATCAGGAGGGAACCTTACAGCGGATAGTAGATGAAGGTTCTGGGCCAACTTTGCTAGGAAGATGTTATCTGAAAGCATTAGTTTAAACTCAAAGAAATAAAGCACCTACATTCTGCAACTGACGCTTTGAAGTGCTTATTAAATAAGAAATGGTGCTCAGAGAAAAGTGAGTGTATTAAACAGACCACATCCACTTTTTTCCAGCAGACACCAAATCTTGGTTGTTTAGAGCAAAGTCTGTTCCTTGTGTAGGTAGAAGAAGAAGAAGAAGAAATAAGCAAATTTTGGAAAGAGAAAAAGAGAAAATAAAAATTCCTTTTAAATATTCAGAATAAGCTGCTTCTTTGGTGTGTGTCTGAAAATATGGTACAACTTTTAAGTTACATGGGAATTGTATATTAACCATTATCCATATAATTTTAGCAATTGTCCCATGCCCCAAGTAAATGTTTTTAAATGTTTTAATAGGGAGCCAGACATTGAAACAGAAGCTATATTTAACAAGCATGTTTTAAGATAATCAGTTAACGAAAACTTGACTTCCTATACTAATAGACTGTTTATGTGCAGCCATTCATCTTTGGAGTATAGTATGCTAGCGTGCTATTTCAGAATACTATAGTAAGTTTATTATAAGGAGTGCCACATGCTGCAGTTTATCTACATGATATTGGGCATCACCCCCTGCAAATTATATATGCCAACTCAGAGATTGCACTACAGTGAAAAAAATGGTAAATGTCCTAATCCTTGCTGTACCACAATCTATATTCAAAAGCTTTTGAGTTTTCAAAAACTCGATCATATGGTCTCAACCATATAAATTTCAAGTTTCTGAAAACTTGATAAACTGATTGATATATATATATATATATATATATATATATATATATATATATATATCGATATAGATATATATATATATATATATATATCGATATAGATATATATATATATCGATATAGATATATATATATATATATATACACATACGCATCCATATATGTGTATGTGTGTGTGCATATATATATATATATATATATATATATACACACACACACACACACACACACACACACACACATATATATTTAGATATATGTATATATGGGTCCCCTTCAGATGATCGAAGTTTCAAAACTTCGAACATCTTATGACCTAGGATCATATGACTGAAGTTTTAAATCTTCTAACGTTGTGAATGGAGATTGCAGTACAGAGCGGAATGGGAAATTTACCGTTCTCCTCACTGTAATGCGATCTTCAGTTGATATATTTAATTAGCTGGGGGTGTGGGGTGTGTAGTGGGGCCTTCCCCCCTGCAAAAACATAAAAGAAAATTGTTTTTATTTTTTTTAATTTGATGTTTGAAGTTTTAAAACTTCGATCATATGGTCCACGGCCATATGATGTTTGAAAGTTTTGAAACTTCGATCATCTGAATAGACCTATATATAATACAGGTAGGCCTATAGTTTCTGATTCTTTATTTATTTATTTGACATTGGTTACCTGGGAAATGTCCGACTGGGCAGAAGCCCTTTTTTAGCAGAGGCCTAGGGAGAAAAACTCTGAACATAAAAATTAGTATGAAATACTCAAAACTAGAAGTTTGCAACAGAATTAAATTTTAGCATCAGATAGCTAGGTAAAAGAATAAAACAATAATAGTTCAAAATACAGTGTAACTTCAGGACATATACGTTTACTTCCATAAATTTGCTTCTAGCCACAGATAATTAGGGGAATAGATTGGTCATAGATAAGGCAGATTAGATTAGGTACAGTATTTAAGGGAAAAAAATTGAAGTGATGGAGAAAGTAAGTGTAGGGTGGTAGTAAAATAAAGGATACAGAGTTGAAGATGAAGAGTATATGAATGGGAGTAGCAGTAAAATGAGTGAACATGGTCTTTATTGCTTTTTATTTGTACAAAGGGAATTTTCTTTAATACAGTTTGAAGAATCAGCTGTCTTCCATCTTCTGTATATTGCCTTTTTTAGCTGCATTACATTTCTGTTTGTAAATCCTAATGGCCCCTAAACTGTCTATGATTACAACTATATCTGCTGCACCTTGACTCCCAAATACAGAAGCAGGTAAGCCTCTTCTGTTTAGCCCTGAAACTAAGTAGCTCTCCTTCCTTATATGAAAATCTAGTCCCCCTAAGGGGCAATATTTCTGGCTATGTCTTCACCCCAGTTCAATTCACTTCTGATTGTGTGGTCCAAGTTAGGTAGTGGGTCATTTACTTTTTTACCCTGGCCTATTAGTCCTGTTTATTAAGTACTAGACCACAGGATGCGCCTTCCCAATGTTTGAGTTGGTATTTTCCACTCCCAGAAGGATAAACCTATATTTCATTCACATTCTTCCACTTATTCCACCTTGTTATAAAGTCTTCCAACGTCACCTTCCCTTTATTGTTTTTAATTTCTTCCTGATTTACATTATCAAGACATGACACACTGTAGTCAGGCACCATGTTAATGCAAACTTGAATGTCATTGTCCTTGCTGCCTCACCACTCTCCACTTCCTGATGAAAAAAAAAATCAGAAGGTGATTTTGCATACCAAACTCTGTCTCCTCTTTAAGCTGGCAAAAATATTTTGGATTAGAAAAATGTCAGCCATTTTTTGTCATAGCTCTGCTGCAGATGTAGGTTATTGCATTGGAAAAGTGTTTTAAAAATCATTAAAATAAAGACTGCCAGTTCCACTGGCATAGCGAAACCTGACTATGACCCAGGTAATCCAAAGTGAATCAGTGACTCTGGTATCTGTTGGAGCTGGCAAGGGGAGAATGGATGTGTCACTCGTGGTACGGAAAGGGATGGATTGGGGCTGTCTTTTGCTACAATCCCATGGAGGAGGGCCATCATTGCAAGGAATGACTTGAGTGAGGGTGACTGTAGGTCCCTTCCCCTGATTAGGGGCCAAATGCCATCTAGTACACCTTCATTACCGGGATACCAGTGAGGGCATAAACAAACCTAATGGCTGCCTGGCTGTCTGATGACCTCTCCAGACTTCTGTTGCCCCCTACCAAGACTATTTAGTACAGGGGTACAAGTGGAGAGAGTCCTACTGATCTATAGGCATGGGGACAATAAGTATCTTGGAAAAAATGACTAATGAGACTGCATTCAGAAACATAAATACATAGCATTAAACTTTATGCATTTTGTGATTTTACAAAGATTTTCATATGCACTTTATTATGTTTTGTGACTCTTCTTGGATACAACTAACATTTAATTTCATGCTTGGAAAGTAGTTTCTGACACAAAAGTAAAATTTTCCTTCAGGTTTCAAAAATAGGTAGCATTAATTAAAAAAAAACAACTCACAAATGTTGCATTTTTTCATATTGTCTGAGGAAATTCTTTAACTTGAAGTTTGTGTAAAAATATTGAAACTTGCCAAAATTTCAAAGCTGATTTTGGGGTCTCTCCCAAATCTTTTTCACTAGATTGTCTTGTTTTCCAGAAAATGTGACAATGACTATAACCTGTTTTCCTTGACCTTCTCTGCAAATGAGGCTACTTTGGCTTTTGCTGTGATGTCCTCATTTCTTCATTTGTCCTACAATTTTCATCCTGCCATCTGTTTCAAGCATTGTATTTCCATCACATCAAACTTCCTCATCTGCTTTGCATCCACTGCCTAGGTTTCTGTGCCTTGCAAAAGCATTGGGGGCATCAATGTTTAGCATACCTTAAGTTTTCAGCTTCCAATTTTCTATCATTTGCTGAATAATCTACTGATAGTATGAATCATCTTCATACAGCAGCTTTGTTGCGTGATGCCTTCCAACCCTTTTGCTGGTGTCTTCCTTCACCAGTATGAACATCTGTTTGTTCCAAGCTGTACCCTGATGCACACACACTCACACTGGAAATCTCTCTGTGATTCTGAACACTGTCCATATTTGTTTCATTGGTCATTGTTGGTAGCCTGCACTAATTCTACCAGTGTTTCTGTGACTTCATATCATTGCAGAACTTCTCAAATTGTTTTATTTTTTTTTTTTGGGGGGGGGGGGGGGCTTGTCATGTGTTTTCACTTAGTCTAGGAATGCTCAGCTGCACTCTTTCCTTTTCTCCAGCTTCTTCTCCACTGTCTGTCTCACTGCATTGTTTGTTCTACATTATGATCTGAATCTAAACTGCTAATTTCCCATCTTGTGTTCAACTTTTCTTTATGTGAATCCTTGTAAATGCCACTTTCATGCTGTGTTTCAGTAGTTTGATACTAATATATTGCCTACAGTTATGAATATCCCATTTGCTCTTCTACACTGGCAATAAAATGCTTCTTCCTTTCTTTCCGTACCTCACTGAGTACTTTCAAGAGCCATTTCTCCCCAAATCACCCGTGCTCTATTCAAATTCTGCTATTACAAACACATGTGCAGTCCTCATGTATGTTTCTCATATTACCACTATTTGTACATTTAAACAAAGACTTAGCCCAAGACCTAAGATTCCATTTTCATGTGTTAACATTTTTCAACCCACAGCACAAATTATAATTCTGTTATGCAGACAATTTTTAGTTCTGTGTCTTTAATTTGTATCACATTACACAGTGACCTCCTGCCATGTTATTAACTACTAAATTTCACTGGAATTTTCCTTTCTCTGTGCCAGTAATGGTCTTTTCTAATGTAAATGAAAATTGAGTTAATTTCTTTGTTCAGTGTTATATAAGTAGTTAAAACATTTAATGTATTTTTGCATCTTTAGCAAAAACATATAAACAGGATACGCTAACACTGCATTTCTGTATAAAATCAAATGAGATTGGTAGTGTAGCCCTGAGCCAGGGGTGTTTACATTCCTATGATGGAACTTACGTTATGATCTAAATAGAGCCACCTTTATTTATCAGTGGTTTGTTTATATCTAAACTGTTCTGCATCAGGCAGCCCTAGATGCAGCTAAAGGTATCATTCAGTTGCTGATTTATGGTTGCCAGCCTGTTGAGGCTATAATAAGAAATCAGTTCATCAACTGCAGGCAGACTACAAAGGAAAGCCATTTATAGTGAAGGGAAAAGAATATCAGTGTGAGGAATAACTCCATGAAAATGTCAGTTAACAGCAAGACTGGCTTAGAAGGCAGGCATCAGTGTTGAAACGGTTTCACTTCATATTGCCGAAATGCTGAAATATCGAATTTCAGCATTTCGACAGTATGAAGCTGAAACCATTAAAACACTGACACCTCACAACCATGAAATCACAACATCGAACACACAGCATACAGCACACAACACACAAACCATAACACCCACACCACAAAACACTGAAATACAACACAACATCACACAGACACTTACCTACACTACACCCCTGCACCCCCACCCCCCTACTTATATCCTAACTCCGAGATTGCACAAACAGTAAAAAAAATAAATAAATAACATACAGCCAACACACACACTCATATCCCCACCTCCCTACCCTGACCCCCTCGTACAAGTTACAAAAACACTCAAGCACACTCACTCACTTTAAACTGCAGACACCACCCCAGCCGAACACTTCCGTATGATAATGAAAAAGCATAAGCGTGAATTCGACATAGTCCTATTCACGATTATGCACTTTTGTTATTTATAGGTTTCGGCTTCATGGACACGAATTGCTGAAATTCGATATTTCAGCAATTCACGTTTATGAAGTGAAACCGTGTTGAAACACACAGTCCAAAGGGAAGCTTGAAGGCAATCTACCTACAAAAAGAAAAAAAGAATAAAATTCTTGTCATTTTTTAAATGATATTTGAAACTGGTTGTGTTTATATATTTTACCATACTTTTCAAATTGTGGCTTAAAGGGGTTCATTTTGGATTAGTCCACTCTCCCAGTCAGCAAATGAATGAATGAAAGAATGAATAAATGAGAAACATAAAAGGTACATTTTCTAATAACATCACTGCTTTGTCTGTTGAGTCCAATGCACGATGGTAAAGCTGTTGTTAATTTTAGATATATTCACCCTTAGAAGTTCAGTAATTTATTCATGAGTTTCATCACAAAAATATTGACATTAGTTATTTTTATCCACATAGATGAAGTGAAACAAATACAGTCAAGTAAAAATGTACCAGTAACATGAGACCTGAAGGTGTTATTGTTGTAACAACAAATAGAGTAGGAGAGTGAATGTTAAGCAACTACAACCTCACTACTGAATAACTTTTGGCAATCTTCAATAACTATTCCTTCTTGCATCAGTTATACACTGCACATGTTTATAATGAAAGATGGTTGTTATTTAACAAATACAAAATCCAGACACCATACCATGATTTAACAACTCTTATTAAGTAAGCAAAATTTGGGTGGCACAGTGGAGTAGCAGGTGGCATTGTCACCTCACAGCAAAAGACTGTCAGGTTCAGTTCTTGGCTAGGGTGCCTCCAGTGTAGAGTCTACATGTTCTTTTGTCTAAACCTGGTGTTTTGACTGACATGGCTGATTCCAAAGCTGAACTTCTGCTATTTCTTGGGTTCATAGGTTCATATGTAGGTACGAGGCTATCTGCCCAAAGGCATTTATAAGCCTAGCCAAAATGTGTTGGCTTTCGCCGCCCCCTTAGATTAGTTCCCTGTGCCTCTGTCCAGCAGAGCCACTGAAGTGATTCCCGGGGTAAACTTTCTGTTTCCCATCCACTCATCAAGGTTTCTCTTGAAGAGTGTTAGCGAGGAGCTCTGCCTAATATAGATTGGAATCTTGTTCCAAAGCATGGGAAGTCTCTGGAACAGGAATCTATCCCTCCAGCACATCCTATTTATTGTTGTGGTGAGGTTTAGATCCCTAGAGTGTGTGGCTCGTGGGGATAAGGGTTTTCTTTAAGTGGAGCATGTCCATCAATTCTGGGTTGGACATGGCCTTGTATGTCAGGCAGAGATCACCTCTGAGTAGGCGGTATGCAACCGAGTACAGCTGGAGTTTCTTCAGTCGAGCTGCATAGGGCATCTGTTTGAGGCCAGTGATCCTCTTGGTGAGGTACTTCTGTGGTCTTTCCAGCTGTTGCAGGTGTTTTGTAAGGTGCATCCCAAATGGGGCGTTGTACTCTATGATGGGTCTGATGAGTTATGAGTAGAGGGGCACAATGACCTCTTTTGATCTGGATGCAAACCCTTTTGTGATTAGGTGGGCCACATAGAAGGATTTTCTAACCACTTTGGCAATGTGATTATCAAAGGAGAGATTACTATCTACTTGGGTCCCCAGATCCCTTATTATGTTTTCTGTATTTAGGGGACTACCACCTATGTGGTAGTTTGTGGGTACTTTGTTTTTTCCAAAGGGGATGACTATGCACTTTTTGGCATTTAGCTTGAGGCCATGATTTTGGCACCAGGTATCCGTCTCAGTGAGACCCTTTTGGAGGATGTCTGTGTCAGCCAGAGAGTCAGTTATAGCCCCTAGTTTGCACTCGTCTGTGAACTTGGTCAGCCATAGTCATCCTGTGCTTGCCTGTACCTCTGAGAAGTATATGCCGAACAGGAGGGGTCCTAGGACTGAGCCCTGGGGAACGCCACTTGTAACTGGTTTAGAGTCAGACCTAGGTCCTGCAATTCTCACCATGCGGGTTCTGTCTGTGAGCCAATTGGCAACCCATCTTGTGACATAGTTATTTATGTTCAGGCTGGTGAGCTTGTCTATAATACCAGATGGGGAATGGTGTTGAAGGCCTTTGTGAGGTCTAGGTAGGCTGTGTGTACCACCTTTCCCTCGTCTATAGCCTTGGTAACTGTCTCAAAGAAATCCACCAGGTTTAGGAGGCATGATCTGCCCTTAACAAAGCCAAACTGGGTAGGGTCCAATGTTTGGAGGTTCCCAATGTCTCTGTTAATGAGTTCCATGATGATGTGCTCCATAGCCTTGCAGACCAAGCTAGTCAGGCTTATAGGGCAATAGTTCTCAGGGTCTGTTGTGGCTCCATCTTTGTGGAGCGGAATAACCATTGCTGTGCGCCACTCTGTGGGTACGTAGCCTGTGGAGAGGCTGAGTTTGAACAATGTGTTTAGGTGAGGGGTTAGTTCATCTTTCAGCTCATGTAGGACTCAGCCTGGGACACCGTCCAGTCCCATTGATGCTGTGTTTTTGGCTTTGGAGAGGGCTGTTTTAACTGAGTGTCTGTGATTTCAGGGGCTCTACATTCTTCTGGTATGGTTATGGGCCCTTTTGGGGGTGAGAGGGGGGTTGAAGTTTGCACTGAACCTGTCTGCAAAGATGTTGGCAATATCGGTTGGTTCAGTGTATTTTGTGCCATTCTGCATTAACTCCGAGCAGATCTGAGCATTGCCACTTAGATTCTTGACATAGCTAAAGAATGCCTTGTGATTATCTCTGGAGTCCTTGGCAATTTTTCTTTCGAAGCTCACCTTGGACGATTTTATGAGGGATCGTAGTTTTTTTGCTGATACTGATCAGGGATGTCTTCCTTTCTTGGGATTTTACTCTTTTCTGTACTAGTTTCCTCCTTCTGTTGTATAGCTTGTTTATGGCAGGGGTCCACCAGACTGGTTTCATTTTCTTGGAGGAGTGAGTCTTGGTTTTGCTTGGGATAGCATGATCTATGCATTTTTGTAGGTGCCCGTAGAATGCATTAGTAAAGGATTTTGCAGCTTGGACAGCATTATCCTTTAGCATGGGGGCTTTGAAACTTTCCACCTCGGTCTTAAGTAACGTGAAGTTTGCTTTTGAAACGTTTTTCACGGTGGTTTTCTTGTCTGGGGGTGGTGGCGGAATGTGGATATCCAAAGTGATTTGTTTATGGTCAGATCTAACCAACGAGGGGTTGACCTCTGGTGTGGAACACCGGTCGCCCATGTTGGTGATGACCAGGTCCAATATGTTGTCACCCCTGTTGGGAGTGTTGACCAGGTGATCCAGGGCATTTGAGTTTATAAATTCTAGGAAATGTTGAGCAAGGGAGTTTGTACTTGAGTAGCTCTCCCAGTTAATTTTTGGGTAGTTGAAATCACTCAATATTAGGGTGTTTGGTAGGACCTTTATGTTTCCCAGTGTTTCCAGAAACGTGGAATGGGGGTCCTGTGACATGGTTGGTGATCTGTAGCAAGCTGCAATTTGAATTGCAGTTTTGCCCATTGTTAGTTGTACGTGGATGATCTCTGAAGCATCGTGGTGTGCCACTAACCTGGAGGTGTGGGTATCCCTGATGACTATGGATACTCCTCCGCCTTTTGTATTTTGGTCCAGGTTCTGTGGCCGAAATGTATGGTATGAGTTGTAGCCTGGTAGTACTGGGGTGCTCTTTGGAACTTAAACCAGGTTTCTGTTACTGCACACATATATTGATTTTCTCCATACTGAGGAGTGCCTCAAGTGTATGCATTTTGATGTTTAGACTTCTGGCATTGAGTAGCATTACCCTCAGATTTTTATTACTTGTGCTATTTATGGCGGTGGGTTTGTCTTTTGAGCCTTGCCTAAAAAAGGCACTATGAGGGTGGCAAGAGCCTTGGCCAGTATTCGAAAGCCTAAGGGTGACAGGTGCAAGCAGTCTGTAGCGAAGCAGCGTGGCTTGTCGAGCATGTCATTCCAGGTGGACAGACACCGGATCCCCTTTGAATGACACCAGAAACTTAGCCAATTGTTGAAATTGATAATTTTTTCTTTATACCTTGGTATCATTCTTGGTGATGGCAGGAGGTTACTCAGGGTCAGGGTCATACCGGCCTGGGCTTCGTGATCAGAGAGCTCTTCCATGTCTCCTTTCATGTAGTCCAGGGAGGTACGGCTCAGGTCATTCACACCAACATGGACAATGACAGAGTCGTATTTGTACTTGTTCTGGAGTGACTTGAATGCTTGTGTTATGTGGCGGATCCTGGCACCCGACAGGCAGCTAACAGTAACCTTCTCCTTATTCAGCCTAGTGAGTGGGACGCCAGTGTGACTATAGAGTCACCTATTACTGGTATGTTGGGTATGTTGTTTTGCCTTAAGGGCTGTGAGTGCGTGACACTGGTTTTGTGAAGTATGTGTTTCATGGTTTGTGTTGAGGGGTGGAGGTTGCTTGGATGTCTGCTTTGAAGGTCTCTGTTGCTTTTGCAGATTTTTATTTAGAGCCTCCGAATATGTTTTCGTGTACTTATGTGTTTTTTTTTTCCGGTGCTGGTTTAATGGGTCTATGTGAGACTGGTAGTGTGATGCCATTATTTCCCTTCTCCTCTTGACTGTCTGATCCAGTCTTGGGTTGAGAGAGCTTAGCTTCCATTTTGGCTGTATAACTGCATCTCTCGCATGTATTAGTGTTTGGTGGTAGGAGGAGAGAGTTGTCTGTGTACATGAGGTAGTTGTAACATTGCCTCAAAATGCCCAGATTCACCAGTTGGACTGGAGAGTACACCTGAAACTGCCCTTTGGACATGCCTGGATAGGTACAGTGAACTGTTTTACTGAATGGCTGGTAAGGTTGAATAGAGAGCCTTGTCCTTCTGTACAGTATAGGGGGGTCTAGTGCTAGGGTTTATAAGTGCTTGCTATGAGTTTTGAGCAAGTGCCGGGCTGAGAAATGAACGGCTTGAGTGCTTAAGTTGAAAGTTTGTCTAGTTCCAAGGGAAAATTTGAAGAGGAGACTTTGTGGAGCTGGGAATAGTTATACCCTAGGTAACTGACACTGCCCGGTGAGCAAAATCAGGCAAATGCATTTTTTATAGCAGGGAAATGAAAGAGAGAGAAATTAGCCCAAAATGGCCAATAAACTACTAATTTCTGGGCTGAAACCACTCCTCCAGGGACAGATAGGCTGCTCAAAGCTCCCCTCTTTCACAGATGAACAGAGAAACTTCCTTCTATCCAAGTAAGGTAATGGGCATTGAGTTCTGCTTCTCGGGTGGCTGTCATCCTATCAAATGCAGTTCTGATGATGTTGAATTATTTTCTAAGGCTGTTGCATCAGGTTCTGTTTTACACAGGTACACCTGGCTTAGGTTACAATCTCTTACTGATGACATAAAAGCCAAGTTGCTTGATTCTGCCTTGGACTCCCAGACTCTGTTTGGTTCTGCAGCTGCATAACTCTTTAAAATCTTACAAGATAAGGGAAGGTTATATAGAACCTCAATCAGATTTTTCTATCTCCTATTTCTAAGTTTCAAAAGAATTATCCTTCTAAGTCTTCCTTTGTATGTAGACAACAGAAGCCTTTGTTAAAGGGTAAGAAATCTTCCAAAAGGATGTTTTCAGTCAAACCAGCTCAGGATTCTAGGAGTCAAAAGCCCTTTTTCCTGACAAACCTGCTTCTATTTGATGTTTATCCTTCCTTGATCTTTGACCAGATTCTTTTTCCCTCTGGATAACTCTGTCCTACCCAATCTGGCAGCAGATCACCATAGAATCCTGGGTTCTTTCAATAATACAGAAAGGTTACTTCATGGTTTGGAAATCCCTTCTACCCTTTTCAGGGATTCTGCAGCCTTTTGTTTTCCAGTTTTCTCATTTTTCTCAAATTCTTAAGTACATTTTGGTTTAGGAAACTGTTCCGCCATTTCCTCCTTCCCAGAGGGGGCACAGGGTTTTATTTTAGGGTGTTTCTGGTTCCCAGGAAGGAGGACTCTTGGAGGCCCAATGTAGCTCTTTCTTTTATCCACACTTTTCTGAGGATTCCCTCTTTCAAATTTTTATCTCTCTAGACGCTGTTCCCCTTGCTTCTTCTATAGGCCTGTCTGGTTTTGCTGGACCCAAAGATCTTCAGGAAATATTTACAGTTTTCTATTTCTTCCTCACATTATCAGTTCTCTGCTTTGCCTTTTGGTCTTTTCTATAGCTCTAATAGTCTTTACCAAATCTCTGGCTCCATTCATAGCTTACTGCAGACTCCATGGTACCCAGATTTTTCCCTCTCTGGATAACCTTCTCATTTTCCTAGCAGCTTCTTCTTCAGTATGTTGACTTTACCATGCTCTCCTACAAGGAGTTGGGGGTCAACCTCAGTCTCAGAAATCAATTCTGACTCCTTTAAATGATCAAGTTTTCCAAGGATGCATGATTTAGATCTTACCTGTGTTGGCTTTGCTTCCACTGCCCAAGATCACCTTCTTGACAACTTTCTTCCAGTCTCTTCTTCCTCTACTACTGGTATCTGCATGAGAGTTTCTGTAGACTCTTGGGTAAATGGCCTCCACCATTCCTTTGGCTCCTTTCTCCAGACTCCACATGAGGAAGCTTCAATGGTATCTAAAGACAATCTGACTTCAACATGGTCATCCTCCGGAATTTTCCATTCCCCTTTTGTCTTGTCTCAGGCAGGAATTTCTGTGGTGGATTCAGTATATATCTCTGCATCCAGGCCTACTTTTTCAAACTCTTTACCTCACTGAGGAACTATATACAAATACTTTAGATCTGGGATGGGGGGGCTTCTTCCAACAGTATTAGGGTCCAGTGAGTGTGGTCTCCCAAACAACTAGAGGCTGGTATCAGCATCAAAGCAATGAGGGTACTGCTTTTGGCTGTTCAAGCCTTGCATTCCTTCTGGGTTCCGGGTTTTCTCTGGGTTTACACAGACAACACCATTGTCATGTGGTGAATAAATAAGCAAGAGGGCACAAAGTCATACCCTCTTTACAGACTATCGTTTCTTGTTTGGGAATTTGCTATCCGTCACCATCATTTGCTTCTTAAATCAGTTTACATTCCCTCAGAGCACAGTCTTGTGGCAGACAACCTGAGCTGCTCCAGGACAGAACTTCACGAATGGATATTCCACATTGAGGTTTTACCAGACATTATCCTTCAGTGGGGTACGTCTCAAGCAGATCTGTTTGCCTTCCCTCTGAACAGACAACTTCCCAGGTTCTGTTCCAAAAGGTACAAAGTCCTCTGGCTTGTTAAGGGGACATCATGTCCTTTTCTTGGAAAGAAATCGTATGTGTAGTTAGCCCCCTGTTCCTCTCTTGCACAGGGTCTTATACAAGATTGTGTAGGACAGACCTAAAATCTTGGTGGTGACTCCCTTTTGGCCCAGACAGCATTGGTTCCATCTTCTGCTTCATGTGGCCAGGGACAGTCATCACAAGTTACCTCACAGGATGGATCCTCTCACATAGGAGTTGGGCTGTCTCATTCACCCTCATCTTTTTGCCCTACATTTGACTGGCTGGGTGATGGGATTTTGATTCCTTTTCTCAGCATTTTTTGAGGGCACGCTTTGGGTTTTGCAGAAGGCCAGAAAACCTACTACTTGGTATGCTGTCCGGATGTATGGCTATCCTTGGTAGGGTATCCCTTTAGTAAGGAATACTGCAGCAGTTATAAGTAGGGCATCTATGGTAATTTCTTAGACAACTCTACTTTTTCTACTGTTTGGAACTTGTTGGTTGTGGAATGGAAGGTGGAAGGTGAGTAGGGAAAGTCTCTATGCAAGTCTGAGGATGAGGAAATTTCATGCTAGTGAGTAGCAAGCTTCTGGAGTGAGAATATGGGTTAACCTAAGGGCTCACACCTAAAGGCATTTTGGATGGCTTTTAGATGTGCTGAAATAAAAAGAACTAAAGGTAAGCATGTGAATAATCTTGTCAAATTATACCATGAATTGGCTTATGGTCACGTACTCTGCTTACTCTGAGTTTGAGTCACAGTTGAGCAAGCATACGGGTTGAGGCGGCATTTGCTCATATGTTGCTTACTTCATACTGGAGTCAGATCATAGTGATTGTAAGCTAGTGAGTTGCAAATGTTCTGGGGTTGGTGCACCTTGGAGAAAGAAAAACAAGTGTTACACTGTCCATTAAATATCACTCCTTCTTCAGCATGTCATTACCTCTGATTGAAAATAATAAACTAAAGAAGGTGGGGAAGGGGACATACCACACATAGTGGCACAAGGGAGCTTGTCCCCCCTGCAAATAATGTAAATGCTTTTATTTATGTCATATCTGCTCATAATATGACAAGCTCAGGTGAAATAAATCTCTCCAAAAAACCTCCTAGAAGACTGGAAGACTGAGCTGCCTAGGGAATTTTAACAAATAAAAGTTATTTTTTAAGCTTCAGCACATGCAGATAATTAAATTAGTTTGTGAATGTGCAAAAGAAGTAAAGATTCATTGAGTGGTGCAAAGTTTCAACATTTTTTTTAAAATCTGCCTCATTTGTATACATTGTTTATATTGAGTTTGCTACACTGTAAAAGTTTTTTTATGTGTTTTTAATTTGTTGTTTTTAAAAACAAATAATTTTGTAATTAAGTGTGTAAGTAGGGTGTGTGTGTGTATCATGTGATCTAGGATGTTGGTATAAAAGTGAGCTCCTTGTTTTACCTGTATCACTCTAAAGAAGTCTGTGTAACCCTTGACGAAAGCGTTTAGTGTTACGGTCAATAAATATCGGTTTGGTGTTTTTCGTTTGTGGATCCTTAGTGTTGGTGACTTCCTTTGATTCATGCCTCTGATACTGTTATAGTCAAAGTTTCAACATGTTTGCTAAAATAAATATCTGCTATACCCATGGAAGCTGTGGTTGAGAAATCTGTGCCTTCTCCTGTTGTGGAGACCGAAGCCAACAAACAGCCCTTACAGCTGGATTGAGTGAAGACATATGCTCTTCAGATTTACCTCTTGCTACCCTATCTAGGTATTCTTCTTCTGAATGATCCTCACCTACTTGATTAGAAGTCCATGTTAAATAGTAATGATGAGGGCTAATAGTCACCCATACTTTCTTAGAAAATGGCAATAAAACCTTAACTCATTCACTCCAGTGGAGCTCAGGAAGTTTGCACTGCTACTTCCAATGGGAGGAGCCTAAGCGTTTTGACAGAATCAAATTATGTCCTCTCATTTCAAACAAATGTTCATATCTCTGGAACCATAGGGGTTATGAAAGAAGTATTAATGGCAAACTCATCAACCCAGACTATTTTTATAGTGGTAGTATTCTTTAGGTTCTAGGTTTTAAACCAAATTTTATAAGTCACAGTAAATGCAGTAACTATTACAATCATGATATTTTGTAAACAACTTACAATATCTCAGTAACAACTCAAATTACATGTATACTGCAATCAGTATTTTATTCCTCCAGTTGAGGGCTTTCATGTGAGGCTAAGGAGTTCTGTCTGTGTTACTTAGTTGTTGAGATAGTTTGAAAGGTATGAACATTATATCTTTATAAATTAATATCATAAAAACAACAGTTAATATCTCCTTACCTGCACTAGGCAGAGGTAAAATAGTAATACAGTTGAGTTTGCCATTGTTCAGTCTTTAAGATGAAATGTTTTAAAATCTTGTACATAGCATGGTTTTGGAATTATTGATGCAAATATGAACAAGCAATATTTGACACCTAGAGGAGTCAGTAGGAGTTTACTGCAGATACATCTGGAAGCGTCACTCAGATGTAAGGTTTGTTTGTCAAGCCTACAGCCTGATGGTCTTCAAAACGTTTGTTTGCTGTAACCCTATGTCATGTTGATCTACTTCTCATTAATATTTAACTGAATTCTTCTGATAGAAGGAAGAAGCTAATTACATAATCTTTTAAGGCATTTTTCAATGTCATTGTTATATTTTCTTGTATTGCTCATATTTCCCCAATGTGGTGTTAACTCTCACAGAAATGCATTACTTTATTGACAAGGAACAGGTGACCTCTTAAGTAGTGTACAAGAAACAGAATACAGGGAAGGTTTCTGAAGCCTTTCTGAAATATTTAAGGTTTCTAACACTATGATTTTGTTATCTCTCAGAACAAGCATACTTTTCCCTGTTCTTTCAGGTGGCTTGATTGAAGGCTACAAAATGCAGTATAGCATTCAATAAATGGTCAGATTACTAAAGTATAAAGTGGTTCACTGGCTTCCATGGAGTGACTAGATATATGCTTTAGAATTAGATTGGTTATAGAATATGATTTCCTTCTTCCTGTATATGTGTACTGGTCAAAGTTTAAATTGTTTAAAACAAAAACATGGATAATGTGGTTGTAAAATAATATAAATACATAAAAAACCCAAAAAATAAAAACATAAATAGTTCTTTATTCTATAACAAATATCATCCAGTAAGCGCGTTTGTCTAAATGAGACTTCTTCAGACTGAATGACACTTTGGACATAACACAGCATTTTATACACTCACTAATCACATCACATTGATTGCATTAACTGAATAATTAAAATCAATTATAAAACTACTTAATAATGTTTAAGTTTCTTCCTTTTTACATAAACTTTAAAATTCTCCTTATTGTTAAATCCTGGGGGAGCTGCTGCCATCCAACCTCATCTGCTAGCAATATTCCCTCCAGTCCAAATCATCCTCAGCATCTAATCTATTATTAAATAATATAATAATAATCTAATATATTTCTCTAACTCTTCACTATAGAACTGCCCTTGTAACTGTTCGCTAAGTTTTTAGGCGCATATATTAAGCCTCATTTACAGCCTCCTTTACAGCTGTCTGAGTTTGGAGCCTTTTCCTCTCCCCGGTATCATAGCGTAGCCTGTAAAACAGAACTCTTACCTTTCAGTACACCGCAGTGCTATTCTCATAGCTTGTGTGACTGACTGTTTTTCTTTTTTCACTCTTTCTACCATACGAATCCAGGCTCATATACTTCCTGTTGTATTGATTACTGTTAGCCCAATCCCTTTACTTGCAGCTTCTGTAGTCCCATAATTCTTTATGGCATTATAATCCAATACTATCATTCTGCTCCATCTTTTATCTTCCCAAACTCCAGTGGATACCAGCGACTTCTCTGTGATGTGCGGGAGGGTTTGGTTTTTGTGTTAGATTTGTAACTCTTGCGATAAGATCTACAGGTACGAATATACTGATTTGTTGGTTAAATGATTATCCAAAGTGTTATATCACGTTTGCTGTGTAGTACACTGTTTACAGTGCCCCAAATTAGGCTTCTTATATTTCAAAGATTGCATTATTGTCTCAAGCAAAACTCTCAGGACAACTGTGTGCATGCTGCATAGTTTAATCTCAGACAATTGTTTAAAGTCGACTGTTGTATTACTAGCAACCTCTAGATTTCTGGTAATTTCCTAACTCATATGCATGCCCGGTGCAGTCTTTCCATGGCTGGAATGCTTTCCTATTCCCTAATATGATGTACTTTTAGTTGTGTCCTGATTGTATATTTCACTACTTTTGTTTTAAGTTGATAGTATTGATTATTTGTTGGTCGGTTGACTTCGAACTGTATTTCAGTGGCATTATTTTCTTCTGCCGATGCCATAGGTTATTAAGCTAAAATAGTGATCTTTATTTGATTGCATGCAGTATCCTAATTGTTTAGAATTAGCCCGATCATCTGATTAGCTACCTTATATTATTGTTATTCTAGTCTGTTTTTTTAATAGCTACTCTGTTGGACATTTGCAAGCTTACAACTCTGTTTTTATTTTTTTTCTTTACGTACACTCTATTTGTTATTGTCACTAATGATAATACGTTTCTTACTTTCTCCTCTTTGAAGTGCCATTATTTCCCCTACCCCTTGTGCTAAGCATCATCTTGCTTGGTTACCTCATAGTCTCCTTTCTCATTCTAGTTTCCTTCTCTGTTCCTTATTTATTTTTTTCTGTTCAATTGCATTTACAACACATTCAATTATTCCCTCTCTTTCTCCCTCCCCACAGGTTAGTAAAGCATCATTATTTGTCTCTCAGCAACAACCCTTGATCGCAGAAAGGCGTTTCTGACTACTCATTGAAATACACAGTGGCACCCTGATGTACTAACATGCTGAAGCCCAAAAGTAAAAACATATTAATGTATGTCTATCACAGCTGTTTCACTATCCATTGTTTACTATACCCAATTATATCCCTGTCTACTCGCTACTCATCACCAGAACATCTCTGGTGTCCTTCTCTCTCTCTACCCCCTTTGCATATTCCTCAAATTCTTCACTATAGAACTGCCCTTGTAACTGTTCGCTAAGTTTTTAGGCACATATATTAAACCTCATTTACAGCCTCCTTTACAGCCGTCTGACTTTGGTGCCTCTTCCCCCTCCCCGGTATCATAGCGTAGCCTGTAAAACAGAACTCTTACCTTTCAGTACACCGCAGTGCTATTCTCATAGCTTGAGTGACTGATTGTTTTTCTTTTTTCACTCTTGCTACCTTATGGATCCAGACTCTTCCTGCTCCGTTCACCCTCACTTTGCTTGGTCTCTCTCCGCTCCCCTACCCTAGTCTCATTCCCGCCCCCCTTTCATTGCATTTAAACTTACTATAGTTCCTTCCCTCTATCATTCTTAGTTAATACACTTCTGTCAAACATTAACAAAAACTTCCCTTAATTTCCTCTTCTGGCTTCACCTTCAGTATCCACTCTGCACTAGTAACTCCTCCAACACGCACTACTGCTAAAATACACTTACCCAACCCTCTTCATTTACAAGCACATCACCTCCTTTCTCATTATGAGGCTCACATTACAACTCTGTGTATTCCTACTTTCCCTTAGTACCCCTCTTCTTATATTATTCCAAGCTACCTCCTTCCATAGCCAACTACACATATCTTCTTCAAAACCCCCCCACCCTATTGATTCCACTACAAACTTCTAATAGCTTCTCTGACATCTCATCTGCCTTATTCAACTGACACCATGCATACCTCTCAAAAGTGGAACTTTCTCATCTTTATATCAAGCTAAAACTAAGTCCTTACAGCCACCAGACTTTCTTAAATATCCTACATCATATCCTTAGACTTCAAGTCCAGGTTTTCTCTCAGTGTGGGGATATTCACCCCAATCCTGGCCCCAAGAATTCTTCATCTCTTAACCAACCTTCTCCCTCTCAAAACCAATATATAATAACAACAAATGTTTGCAGTATTTGCAATAAAATCACTGAATTCCAAACCTGGCTTTCCCATAATAACCCTGATATTGTAGCAGTTACAGAAACCTGGTTAAAACCACACATAGCAAACACAGAAATTATTCCACCAGGTTACAACATTCTTCGTAATGATAGACTCCATAAAAAAGACGGGGGTGTAGCACAGATATACTGTAATTCCTTAACTGTTACACTATTTCCCAAACCTATACCATCCTTTGGTAACACAGAAATACTAGCAGCATTCCTACACAGTAACACCAATAAGCAATTATGCACATTATACATTCAGCCAGGCTGAAATATCCTTATTTTGGAAGACTTCCTATCCAGGACTACTCCCATTTAAAGTATCATCCTTGGAGATACTAATATAAACTGGCAAAACTTTATTTCCAACTCCCCAGCAAATAGTATAAACTTGCACAGGTATACTCAACTTATCACAAATCCTACACATACCATCAATAACCATACCGAGTCTACATTAGACTGGATCCTAGTCTTTGACCCCCAAAGATACTCAAACACTGGTACCCTCCCCAACATTCTAAGTGATCACTCACCAGCATTCACCTATAGGACCCATATCCATATTCTAAAACTAGACTCCAATAGAACATCTAGAAACCTAACCCACTTTAGCCAAAACCTACTCTTAGATAATTTAAAAGCCCACAATTGGACCCCTCTAAAAAACTCCCACTAGAGGATGCTATAATCTATTTTAATAAAATCTTTCTTGATACTCTAAATAGTCTAGCCCCCCATTTGTACCAAAAGAATCAAACATAACCATGCCCCCAGGCTAACAAAACAAAAAACTATCACTTCTGTCCAGAGACCGAGCCCAGAAAGAGTGGCATAGAAATAAAACCCCATAAAATGAGCTTACCTACAAACAACTCCATAACCTTGCTAAGAAGCTAGTAATTAATGACAAAAAAAAAAAAAACATACTTCTCCACACAGTTTTCCACCCTAAACAGTAACCCCCAAAAATTCTGGAAGTCTGTTGCCTCACTTTTTAATCCCAAAACCCAGCAGAATCCTGCACCATCACCAGATAAAGACTCACGGGAAATTGTCCAAATGTTTAACTCTCGCTTTATTGAAACTATTCAAAACCTTATCAAACAATCCTCCCCAACTACAAAAAAATAGCTCAAATAGAATAGAATATACTTCTAATCTCACACAGTATGACCTGAGCTCCTATACCTCCCCTTCCACTGAAATGAATAATGTGACATCTGCCACAACTCTCACTCTGCAACCAGTACTCACCTCACTTGTATATGAACTACTAACTAAACTGAGGCCATGCTCCCCTTCCACTGATAACCTTCCAGCAGAATACTTAAAAATAGCTGCCAGTGCTATAGCATATCCCATCAACATCCTTATTAACCAGTCTATCTCAGAATCCCAAGTTCCTCAACTCTGGAAACAATCTATTATAATTCCCCTGCACAAAGGTGGTAACACCAAAGATCTTTCCAACTTCCGACCCATCTCTGTACTTTCTTCTTCATCCAAAATCCTAGAAAAATGCATACATATGCAGTTATTAAAGCACCTCATGGTCAATAACTTCCTTGCTCCCAATCAACGTGATTTTCGTCCTGCTCACAGCACCACTATAGCGTTACTCTCATTTACCAATATTGTGTACAAAGCTCTAGATGCAGGTATTTGAACTTCAGTCATTCTGACTGACCTATCCAAAGCTTTTGACATGGTATCCCACCCAAAAACTAATACAACAGCTCAAAACTTTAAAATGTTCACAGCAAACTCTAAACTGTTTTCTATTGTTTAGGTAGCTAGAAAACCAATCTGTCAGATGGCAAAACATGCACTCTGAATATCTTGTCAACAATACAGGGGTCTCCCAGGGATCTATCCTGCGTCCCCTTCTTTTCAGTATGTTCTGTTTATAAATAATCTTTATACAGCATCCCAGCACTGTACACTCATTCAGTATGCTGAGATTCCACTATTATATCCCCTTTCAACAACTTCTCTGGTCTACTGAAAATAACTCAAAACTCCTTCACATCTATTGAATCTTCGTTAAACAACGCACAACTTCTCCTTAATCCCCAAAAATCTAAACTCTTACTTTTCCTTGCAAATACACCAACTCAAAACTTTAAGATCTTTCACTAAACAATACTGAAACTGAAGTAGCAAAAATGGCAAAATTACTAGGCATAGAAATCGATGACAAACTCTCCTTTGAGAGCCATATTCTTAACAGAATAAAAAAAAACACTTTAAACTTGGCACACTCTATAGACATAAACTATACATGGACAAGCCCACCAAGATAAAATTGGCAAACATTGTGCTATGGGAGTACAATTCAATGAAGCAAGTAGCAATCTCATGTTCAGCATTTGCTAGGGAGCTGTACCATTTGTGATTATCACTAATGTCAGTAAATATTAAGTAACTGGTTTTGGAGCAGTCATTGAAATTAGTGGAGTTATTAGTGATTGTGGAATGGGTTTTCAGGGAAAAGATCACATTGAAATTGTCAGAATTGTCTTGGGGGGGGGGCAGCAGATGGGATGGTACAATTGTGGAATATGCTATTGAGCTCAAGACCTAGAAGACTGATACATCTGGTAGGCAGGAGGACAGTTTGGTTAAATGTGTTAATATTTAGGATATGCATGGCTTTGCACATTTATAATCTATACTGTTAATTTCAAATCTGATAAAATAATGCACATTTTTAAACAAGAAAACTGTTACTACTGTTTTGAAGACTGAGAAGTCTAGCCTTTCCTAACCTGCTGTCTTCTATGTAGTAAGGTCAGCATGGCTATTTAAAAGTTCTACCATGATAATGATTTGTTGGAAAATCTCTGGTGCATGTATCAGCTGAGTGCCGATTGATGACTAAATACACAGTATATCCACTTACATAAAAACAAATGTTATCCTAGCCAATGAAGGATAATTTTCCTGAGGAACATTACCCGCACCTCCTCATAGGATTATACCTGTCAACTGAAAACTGCAACACAGCAGCTTTTTACAATTGGAGGTTTCTGTATCACTGATAATTTCATGCTTAATAGTATAAGAAGATTTTTAGGGTAGTGAGACCATGTTCTAGAGGAAGAGAAGTTGGGTGGATAGGTTGCAGTAGGATATTTAATTATGGGTTGAATTCAGATGCTGTTCTGTGCTGAATTAAGTAATATTGAAATCACTCTTTGCAGGCCTGTACATTACTTTCTGGTAATTCACCTCTGCATTTTTATACAGACTCCATGTTCTTCATATGAGCTGCACATATTTTAACTTTACCTTTTGGTGGCCAGTTCCATGGTCAATAATTTTTAAGCATGCATATATGATTGAATGAACATATCACTAAGACACACAGCAAGCAACTTTCAAATGTCTGCAACCCAATTTGCCTCCCTTTGAATATTTCCGCCTTCACTATCAGTCACTGCTAATAATTGTTCCATATTTGTATAATCTAGTTTTAAGGAGTGTCCATAATTTAACTGGTTACTAGTTACTTGATTGCAAAATTAATGCAAGTTATAATCCATCGTAAGTGGGTTCTTAGGCAAGTAATAGGCAAATTGCCCTTGTGGGCCATTTTAAGACAAGCCAGTTTTCCTTAGTGAGAATCAAATCTTGTACCTGTTGTCTGAGAGGTAAACACCTTGGCCATTATGCTAACCCCAACCCCCCATAATAATAATACCCATTTGTTAACACAGTAGGCCCACTGGACACAGTCCCTTTTCAGGGATGACCTGGGAGCAATGTCTGGTTAAGTCACTTACTCAAGGTCACA